>NC_056743.1:515421881-515721881 GCF_019279795.1 Protopterus annectens | reverse complement strand
CCAAACCACACCGACCATGGGTAAATCCCGCATTACCCACACCCAGGCGTGGGTTATTGCTATATTAACTACTGCCATAATCTTACTGCTTAACCTCTGGACATTAAAACACATATCTCTGGCTTTTAAAACCATAGCAAATGATCAGAAAAAGACCACCCTCACATTTATAGACCAGATGCTCTTGGATTACTAGACCCCATATCATTATATATGCTATAAAAGACATCTAATTTTACGAAAAAGAAATCTGTAAATATAGGAGGTGCAAGGCTGAAACTATAAATCACAACAATTGAGAGATATATGTCCATTTTCTTTGTTTAATACACTTGTTTCCGTTTTTACTCAACTGAACTTATTCCCCCACTGTATTTGGTCATTTTCTGTCATTTTTTTTTCTGACAGTGATTTGATACAAACACATATGACAGCTGTACTACCAGTAATTATTTGTAACTTTAAGGAGAAACTCTCACTATGAAAAAACAAATATGTGAAGCAATATGAATGCAATTAGACTCTCTTTATTGGTACAGTACTTTTCACCTTTTGAAAATGCATCATGACAGAATGTTTGTACAGTTTCATGTGCTCCATCTACTTCTAGAATAATAAGATGATTTTATTCTTGTCGATTATCCCATAAATAGATTAAATATTTAAACAATAACGCACGCCTGAGTGTGGGCAATGCTGGATTTACCCACGGTTGGTGTGGCGTGGTCATGAGGGCGAAGCCTGAGTGGCCAAACAAAGACAACCGTGGGTAAATCCAGCATTATCCACACCCAGAAGTGGGTTATTGCTATTATACAATGTCATTATTTAAGAAGAAAAATACTTACTTTTCTTAAATAATGGCATTGTATAATGCCTCCATGCTGCCCTTCCACAGCTGTCTGGTATTCTGCGGCAGTTCTGATGTACTGCGCATGCGTATGCTTACTCAGTACATCAGAGCTGTGGGTGGAAGCAACGGAGAAAGCAAGATCTCTGTTGCTTTTTATAAAGTGTATCGCTATGTTAAAGGAGTTTAACATAGTAAAACAGCTTTAAAAAAGCAAAGGAGATCTTCCTTTCTCTGTTGCTTTTTTTAAAGCTGTCTCGCTATGTTAAACTCCTTTAACATAGCGAGACCATTTCTAAAAAGCAATGTAGATCTTGTGTTCTACGTTGCTATAAAAAAAAAAAAAAAAAAAGGACATACTATATATACTATTCCATTAGTATAAGTCTGATTTACAATGTGCACGCTGACCAATCCGTGCACATTTTGGAATATTAATGGGGGGGGGGGGGTCGTTGTATAATTGTTTGTAGTTTAATGACACATACACTTAAGATGTCACAGTTGGAATTTTAATGTTATACAATGTGTTTAATTATATATGTTATATTAACATAGTTACATTTTAGCCTTTTCTTCTCCAATATTGCTAATGTGTGAAATACTTGATATTTTTAATATTCTAGAATATAGCAATTTGTCTTTTCTTGTTTAGACATTAGTTTTGCCAATGTATCCTGACTATCCTCCTCCTCCTTTTTAATGTATTAGATATGTGAAGAAGTCTTCTTAAACTGAGGAGTTGTCATAGTCATAGCTACACAATGGAATCAAAACTGTATTTGTAAAATTTCTACATACTCAGTTTAAGGCTATTGGTTTAACCACCTTGTCTATATCTATGTTGCCCAGAAAAAGGCAATTATTTGTGGTCTGCATCAATATATAATCTTTGAATGGCTTTCAAAATCACCACATATTGCAAGCATTTGACCAATAAATTAATCACATTTATGTAGCAAATGCACCACAATTTAAGATAAGCATTCTTACTGATTATGGTCAATATCAGTTCTTTTTGGTGGATGTGCAACAACCAGTTGAAAAAAATAATGCCCATTTTGTCAACATTGAGGCCCCTAGGTCTTCAAGGAAAGCCATTTTCTTTTGTTACAATCATTTAGGAAAAAAATCAGAAAACGTTCCTGATGATAGCAACAATTAACTACTGTTTCACTGTACTGGCTAACCATAAATACTAATTTTATCCACACACGTTTAGGCTTTTATTGTAAATTAATGTCATCTGTGGAGTATGACAGATTATCGAAGAACATTTTTTTACAATACATTTAAGCTACTTTAACTTAAGCTTAAAAGCTATAGAAATAATGAGAACCTGTTTTGGTCATTGGATTAATCACATAGCTGAAATAAGTCCCATTATTAATAGTATAATTATTATTCCAAGTACACAGGTAAACCCAAAAATGGCACACTTCACCAGTTCTTCAAATCTCTTTATTCACAAAGGTACGAGTACTTTCGCAGGTTATACTGCTTCATCAAATACAAACAAGAATAAAAAAGACTGCATTAAATAAATACTCTAACAAATCACATGATACATTTCACTTAAAGTGACACCGCCCTAATAATACATAATATTATGCACACTATCTAAAAAACATATAAAATGAATAAAAACAATATATCTAATATGAGTATAAACTCATTTTAAAACAGTAGCTACACAGATACTCTATACTAAGTACTGCTACTTCATCTGCATAGGTGCCTACTCTTTAGTTTAGGTTTAGTGGGCACCCTGTCCTTAAGCCTATGCTCATAGTCAGTTCTGAGCCTGATTATCCATTTGGCTTCCAGCTGTTCAGTAATATTTCTGATATCACATCTGGCACTCAACTTTCAAGTCACATGAAGAGGCTGGTTCAAAAGGTGGTAGGATGATTCGAGAAAGAACAAAATTTAAATCCCACAGGGTAATAATCGGAGATTTAATGGGTGGTCTCAAATGTAATGTGCTTTGAGAAATGCTTTGGAAAGTCTGTGTGTCATAATATTAGACCCTTGAATACATAGGTGAAAGTTAGATATTGCAGCTAATTGGACTTGAATGGTTGCAGCAGCTACACCCTCATAAAATAGTTCATAGGTTAGGTTCATAGGTAGGTACTAGGCTATCTGCCCGAGGGCATTTATAAGCCTAGACAGAGTGTGTCAGCTTTCGCCACCCCATTGATTAATTAACTGAGCATCTATCAAGAAGAGCCAATGAAGTGATCCCAGGAGTGTATTTTCTGTTACCCATCCACTCGTCAAGGTTTCTCTTGAAGAATGCTAGTGAGGGGCTCTGCTAATGTAGTTAGGAATTTTGTTCCAAAGCATGAGGAGTCTCTGACAGGAATCTATCTCTCCAGCATGTTCTATTTATTGTTGTGGCGAGGTTTAGCTCACTAAAGTGAGTGGCTATCAGTGACTTGGATTTCTTTAGGTGGAGCATGTCCATCAATTCTGAGTTGGACATGACTTTGTAAGTCAGGCAGAGATCACCTCTGAGTAAGCAATATGCCACTGAGTACTGCTGGAGTTTTTCCAGTCAGGCTGCATAGGACAAATGTTTGAGGCCAGTAATCCTCCTGGTGAGGTACTTTTGTGGTCTTTCCAGCTGTTGGAAGTGTCTTGTGAGGTACATCCCAAATGGGGAATTGTACTCTATGATGGGTCTGATCTGTGACGAGTAGAGGGGATCTATAACCTCTTTATTTCTAGATGCAAACCCTTCTCATAGCCCCCTACTGGCCTTGTCAGATTTGGTTTCCATTCCTACAGCCTAATCTGTTGGAAGAACCTTTTTTATATATAGGAGCTAAATAGGGATCTAGGGAATCAATGTGATTTTTCAATGCCCATAATGAGAATCTTTTCCATTTGCTAAGATACAACTTCCTAGTGGATGATTTGTGGGAGAATATCATTACATGCTGAGCTGCAATCAAAATATTCTGAAACCTGGCTATATTTGGAATTGGAGCAGCCAAGCTGTCAATTTGAGGGACTGAAGAGATGGATAAAGAGCCCCTGATGAGTGAATCAGGAGGTCTGGAACTGGGTCCAAGATCCAAGGTTCTTCCAACAGATTAGGCCGTAGGAATGGAAACCAAATCTGACAAGGCCAGTATGGGGCTATGAGAATTATGGTCCTTCCCAGAACACTGGCTTTATGTAAAACTTTGGGTATCGGAGGAAAGATGGGAAATGCATAAAGGAGGCCTGGGGGCCAATCGTGTATGAGCGCATCCCTTCAGGCATTCCCCAGGTGGAGGATTAGGGCAAAGTAGATGCTGCATTTCATGCTTGTGGGGGTAGCAAAGAGATCACAGCAAGGCTGGTCCCATTTGTGGAATATCTTTTTCGCTACTTCCTTCTTCAGGGACCACTCATAAGGCAAGAGAATTGCCCTGCTTAGTTTGTCTGCTATGATGTTGGACCTCCCCGGGATGTGCATTGCTATCAGAAAGCACTGGGTAGAGGTTGCCCACTGCCATACTCTCATGGCCTCTCAACTTAATGGGTAAGATTTGGTCCCTCCTTGTTTGCTGATGTACCAGACTGCAGAAATTGTGTCCGTCTGTATTGCAATGGTCCCTAGAGGGATAGAGTCTTGAAGGGACTGCAGCACTAGAAGTACTGCTCTCATCTCTAGGATATTGATATGCAAATTGATCTTGTGTTGTGTCCATGTGACTTGGGCTGTCCTTCCCTGATAATTCCCCCCCATCCTATCAGGGAAGCATCCATGGTCACTGTGGCAGTTGTGGTTGGTAAACACAAAAGGTCAGCCTATCATTTCCGAATGCGATGTTAGCCATCACCGTAGGTCCTTTTTGCAGGTCTCTGTGATTATGATCTGATGAGACATTGGTAGATTTTGAAAAGACCACTGTGTGAAGAGGAGCCATTGGAGTATGCTCATGTGCACTCGACCTAGTGGAATTGGAATGACTGCTGCCGCCATTGTACCCAATATTTTGAGTAACCTCTGGAAATGATTCTTTGTACCCAGCTGTTTTTGAAATTTTTAGCCAGTCATCTGGGTACAAAGATAAATGTCCCCCGACTGCCTCCAGAGGTGGGCAGGTGGGCCTCATCTCAGAAGTGCTGATAGGGCTTCCCAAAGATCTGATCTCTGTCACTGTGGTTCTGCGAACCCCTTCTTCTGCGTGGACGGTGTCTTCCATTATTGCCCCCTCCTCTGCCTCTGGAGGGGGATTCACCATGTGCCCTGAAAAGCTCCTTGAGTTTTACAGAACTACATCCTTCCTCCTTTCTGACCATTAGAAAAAAGGTAGATCCGTCAATGTCAACAAAAACAAAACAAAACAAAACAAGGCAACGTCAGGTCCCACACAGCAACTGTTGTCAACAAAAAAAATAAATCCAACGGTAGTAAAAAAAGCAAAACAAATAAATACAAATGAATATGGTTTTAGCGCTTTCAAACAACACAACAACAATGAACTTCTTCAGACTTCCTTTCTGACCATTGGGATAAGGTCTGGTTGGTGTGGAAAAATGGACTCCGGCAGACAGAGTTTTTCCGTCTTGTTCACTCCTTTTAAGCGTTTCTTTCACTTTCGGTCAAAAAAGGGATGAGCCATCGAAAGGAGTGCTGCTAAAGGATGATTTAAAGGGCACCACAAATGGACATAAGTGCATCCAGGAATAAGAGCAATGCCAGAAAATGCTGCTCTACTCGCTCCATCAGCTGCATACAAGACCAGATGCATGGACGAGTTTACTATGGAATTAAGGGTAGAGAGCTGGGAGGATACTTGTCTGAGACCCCCCCCCCCAACCAGGTACTGAACCTTAAAGAGCATCTCCTAGCTCTTTAATGAGATCTGTCTGCAGCCTAGTGAAGTGTGTAAGATAATTCAGTGACCTAATGGCAAAAGTCGCTGAAGTAAACATGCACTTCCTATATCTGTCCATAACCCTAGAATCTTAATTTGGGGGGGGTGGACAGATGTTGATGTTTCGGATAAATCATTCTTGGTGGGCACCACCACCACCATGGCATCAGCAGGGACTCCTTTAGTAAGAAATGCCTTGTCCTGTGGAGAAGTAAACTTATTGGGCCTCCTAGGGACAGGGTCCACTATATATGGAGACTCCCACACCTTTCAACAAACTAGGTCTATATGCTCATTGAAAGGTGGAGTCACCTAAGTGGCAGAGGGCTGGGACCTGAAAGTCTTCAGGTAGATGGATTCATCATCAGTAGGGTTGATGGACTGCCAGCCACCCCACCATTTAAGAATATCCAAGATATCTGCAAAAGAGATTTTCAGAGGGTGACCGTGGAGACCCTTCTGACTCATATAAATCAGTGTCTGAAGTGACGGATTCCTGAATAGAGTCCAGATGCTTCCTCTTGTATAACCTCTTCCTAGGTACCTCCTCAGTGGGAACTTCTGGAGAGGTCTCGGAAGAGCAGGGCTCACCCAATGGGGCTTCCTGGGTCTCCAGGTCTCTATGCATCTGTGGAATCTGTGATGCAGAAGTAGACGCCATTGCTTTAGGGGAGAAAGTTGCTAGACCTGAAGAAGTGGCCAGGGACAATACTCCCCTCATGGCATCAAAGGCACCACAGTCCAGATGCTAAGAAACCCCCTGCATCCGAAGACTCAGTGGGTTCCCTCAGCACCAAAACAGCGGGCTCAGAGCCAGAGGTAGGCACTGAACTCACCTGCACAGAAGCCCCAAGAGGTAAAGTCAGACCCAAAATATCGGTTCAACTATCCTCCTACGACAAAACCAGCAAGTGCCAGCTCCTGGACTCTTCGGTCGACACCGAAGTAGTCCGAGATATCAGCTCCGAAAGTCCTGGAGCAGGCGTCGGTATCAATGGCTCCACTATCATCAGATCTGAGCACTCCAGCTCTGAAACCTCAAGTCAGATCGGAGGAAGAACAGAAGTAGCAGGGGGATTTTAGTCAGTTCTGAGGCTCGAAGGGTCAGAGCTGACAAAAATTTGGCTAACGCTGGTGTCTGAATTGGGTTGTGTATGACATGATCCACATCCATGTCAGACAAGCTCTTTGATTATCAAGAGAATGGGACCGATGAATCTATAGATTGTAGTATTTCGGATTTCAGTATTGGAGGTACCGGTTCCAGTACTGGGGACCAGCTCCTTACAATGACAACCGTCGGCTCTGAAGTTAGTGGCGGCAAAATTGTTTGTCAGGCTTACATGAAATGGTAGATTTTGCTGGCTCCAAAGATCCAGTAGTAGAAGACTTTTTTGCGGACTTGCAATGACTGGACTGGCCTTCATCTAATTGTTCCTGAAAGGAAGACTTTATTAAACCTCTAACCAATAGTTTGTTCCTTCTCTCATTCAAAACACGTGAACTAAATGAGTGGCAGATGCAACAAGTCTCCTGAAGGTGTAATGCACCCAAACAATGCACACACTCCATGTGCCCATCTGTAATATGCATTTTCTGTCCACATTTACATTTCTTAAATTCTGACTTGGATTGCTTAGCCTCTTTATCCTGAGACATTTCTCCTATATAACAACAACAACACACAGACAGAAAGCGCCAGTCAAAGAGAAAATTAGCCTTCTAATTTAAACAGGTTAATTAACCAAGTAAGCTATATATATATATATATATATATATATATATATATATATAAACATACATATATATATATATATATATATATATATATATATATATATATATATATATATAGGTTTAAGATCACATGTGCGATCATCATTTAGACAAATGAAACAATATCTGACAAATATGGTCGGAAATCAAAACACCGACCAAGCAAAATAGCGAACCGAGCATTTCAGCAATGTCGAATATCGACTTTGCTGAAATGCTCACATCTGCCCAAAACTAACAACAATGCTGGCAGGGGGGGCAAGTCCCCCTGCAACCTCCACAACCCCCTACTTATATAAACAAACTCCGAGATCGCACTACAGTGAGGGTAAGGGTACATTTCCTGGGCCCCACTATAGTGCAATCTGCACCACAATGCTGAAGCTGACAACAGCGGCTGTTCTCTCTTGTCAGCTTCGACATTATGGTGCTCGCCCTTCCAGTTCAGCAACGAGTTTCGTACATATTCCAATCATCTAAATGACGATCGAATATGTGATAGTAAACTATATATATATATATATATATATATATATATATATATATATATATATATATATATGGGTATACTGTATAAGTTCGAAAATTCACTTCTTGGAACTCACACGGTAGATCCGGGGTTACGTGAAAGTGCACTTAATCGAAAGTGTACTTTCACGAAACCCGCTTCAGCGAACGGGCTACGTACTGCCATTTAGTGCAGTAGTCATGGACCTTAGGGTTAGGGCATGGGTCATGGTAAGGGGATAGCTAGTAGGGCTATCCCCTTACCATGACCCGCGCCCTAACCCTAAGATCCATGACTACTGCACCATAGTGGAGGATAGCCTTTCCTCCACTGTGGTGCAGTAGTCACGGACCTTAGGGTTATGGCTCACATCATGATAAGGGGATAGCTAATAGGACTATCCCCTTACCATGACCTGTGCCCTAACCCTAAGGTTCATGAATACTGCACCACAGTGGAGGACATAGCATGTTTTCCTACTGTCCTCCACTGTGGTGCGATCCATTCATAGAAGCTGAGTTTGCGAAAGTGCACTTTTGAATAAGTGCACTTTTGCGTAACTGAGCGATCTACTGCTCTTTTTCGAATACGTATTCGATGGAAAGCAGTAGACCCATATATATATATATATATATATATATATATATATATATATATATATATATATATTCACACTACACAACTAAGTCAAACAAACTATTTGACAGTAATTATTTTTAACTATTTTCAAATATTCACACACAGTTTAATAAGGTATGAATTTTCACAATAACTAGCTAAGGAATAGGGAGATTTACAAGGCCTAGATAGAAAAACAGCCACAAGTAAGAGAGAAGAAAGATAGCTAAGAATATATAGACACTAGCACTAATTTACAATAGTGAGATAATAAAAACCTTAATATAATATGTATATATAAGCTAAATACTTAGAAAAAATTAAATTCACTGGCCCAAGCTGGTGAATCGCTCCCGATCTGTTGCAGCAGCAAACAAGATCTGAGGGAAGCACCAGTGCATCATGGGATAGGGAGCGGGTCTTGAGCTTGTTAAAGACTCAAGCTTTTGCATTAGGCTGAGGCTCCGGACCCATCAGTAAGAATGACAGGCGAGATAGAACAACTTCACATCAGATGTTTAAAAATAGGGTTACCTGGGGGGTTAATACACATTATTAGGCATAAATAAATAAATAATGGGAATAAATGGACATAGTCAGCCTGTAAATGGTTGATCTCCCATGCCCCTGATTGTAAATATTTCATCTCCCAAGCCCCTGCTAACACTTATCAAGGGCAGTAGAATGTGCCAGAGATTTAGGATAGCATGGATAGGCTCTAAAAGGCCCTTGTGGTCTTTAGCCTAGTAAACATCTATGAACCTATACAAGATTTCAACCCCTGATTGGGTATCTAAATAGTACTGTTAGGAAAACAAAGCCAGACACCAATCTTGCTGGAGCTTTTGTTTCTGATTATAATAGTCAGATAGGTGAGGTTAGAAATATAGTAAATATAAACTGGAGCAGTGTGCTACAACCATTTGAGTTAACCTCTTAATTAGGCAATACCCTAAAAATGGTCTTTAGAAAGGGTAGAAATCTGAAGAAATACTTTGAAAGTGGGAAAAAATGAGGTCATTATTATAAATGAGGGTAACAAAGATATGGTTAACTGTAAGTCTTGTACTCAAACGAGGTACATTTGTGAAGGTACTGACTTTACACTTGCAAATTATCCAAAAGTATTGGCACCAAACTGTAAGATTATCTGTAATACCTAGGGTGCCATTTTTGTAGTATTACGCCTTTCAGCTTTCTATAATGGGAAGACTAAAGGACGGCTGAAAAGAAGAGTTTATCAGCAGATATAGTCTATTAAGATGGAGGACAAAAAAGTGCATATTATAAACTTCCTAAGATTTGTACTATTTAAAAAAAAACATGTTCACTTAGAGATGGTAGGCTTTTTTCATGAGGAGGCCTTAGTAAGTAGGGAGCTGTATCGGCAGTTCCTCTTGTAAGTGACTAAATCTCCAGGCATAAATGAAAAAATATTTATCAGTAGACTGTTGAGTAAGAAAAGGAGTAGACAGCAAGGAAAAAGGGGTGTGTTTTTTGACAATTAAATGAAATGTGACTGCTGTTTTACGTGTTTTTTGTAAGAATTTTATTTCCACTTTTGAATATTAAGTCCTGCATGATTTTTAGATGAGCCAACCAATAATGTTGCCTTACTTGGACATTTAATTGTTTACATATATTTATTCTCTCTTCCTGTATGTGAATGTATTCTAACAAAGTTCTGTGATTAGGAAGAAAAGCTTTTAATTTGCATTAAACATATTAATTCTGAGGCATTTTTTCTGGTGGCAACTTTTTTGTATTCATTGATTTGTGGTTATAAAATATGAAACAAGTAGCTTGAGGCCTGGATCCATGGCATAGGGGATAATAGAGAGTTAAAACCTGACTATAACCCTAGTGACCTGAATTCAAATAATAGCTTAGGCACAGGAGGAATCAGGTAAGGAATGATCGGAGTGAGCAGCTGATGCAGACTCACATATTTCAGGACACCCATCAGGGGAAATTAGCTTCCATTCATCAATGGACAGGACATCTGTGGCAGCTCCACTGGCATAGTTAAAGGCCTGTCTACGACTCAGATGACCTGGGCTCAGTTATTACCCAAGATGTGAGGTAACTAGAGATGGGCAAGACAGGAGTGATGTTGTGGGCTATACTTGCTCACCTCTTCCAGTGGGGTAGGTTGTGCAGGAGTTATACAGGGTGTGCATTCTTAAGCTAGAATCCCTGCTGGAGATTACAGTCCTCGTGGAGTTCTACCTTCAAGGGGAAAGGGAAACCTAAGGGGTTATGTAACTTTCAGATGTGAGTTATATGCCTTCCCTGCTGCTCATAGGTTAATAGGCTCATAGGGAGGTACTAGGCTATCAGCCCTAGGGCCCATACAAGCCTAGCCAAAAAATGTACCCTGGCTTTTGCCATCCACGAAAATTATTTTCCTGTGCCCCTGTCGAGCAGAGCCACAGAAGTGATCCCCAGGGTGAATTTCCCATTTCCCATCCAATCATCAAGATTTTTCTTGAAGAGTGCTAATGAGGAGCTCTGTTTGACATAGATAGGTAGTCTGTTCCAGAGTATGGGAAGTCTCTGGGACAGGAATCTATCCCTCCAGCATGTTCTGTTTATTGTGGTGACAAGGTTAAGGTCCCTAGAGCGTGTAGCTCGGAGGGATTGGGATTTCTTTAAGTGAAGCATGTCCAACAGCTCTGGGTTTGACATAGCTTTGTATGTTAGGCAGAGATCGCCCCTGAGTAGACGATATGTGATGGAGTAAAGCTGTAGTTTTTTGAGACAGTCTGCATAGGGCATATGTTTGAGGCCAGTAATCCTCTTTGTGAGGTATTTCTGTGGTCTTTCCAGTTGTTGTAGATGTCTTGTGAGGTACATACCAAAAGGGGCATTGTACTCTATAATGGGTCTAATGAGTGATGAGTAGAGGGGAACAATGACCTCTTTTTTTCTGGATGAGAATCCTTTAGTGATGAGATGAGCCACGTAGAAGGATTTCCTGACCACTGTGGCGATGTGATTATCAAAGGAGAGACTACTGTCCACCTGTGTCCCAAGGTCTCTTATCACATTTTCAGCATTAAGTAGACTACCAGCTATGTGGTAGTTCATGGGTACAGAGTTTTTACCAAAGGGGATGACAATACACTTTTTGACATTGAGCTTCAGGCCATGACTTTGACACCAGGTATCTGTCTCATTGAGGCCCTTTTGTAGTTTGTCCACATCATTAGGAGTTTCGATTATGGCTTCTAGTTTGCAGTCATCTGCAAACTTTGTTAGCCAAAGACCTTCTGTGTTGGCCTGCACTTCAGAGAAGTAGATACCAAACAGGAGAGGACCCAGGACTGAACCCTGTTGTACTTCACTTGTCACTGGTCTGATGTCGGATTTGGAATCCGCTACTTTCACAGTGTGGGTTCTGTCCATGAGCCAGTTGGCAACCCATCATGTGACATAGGGATTTATACCTAGTTTAATGAGTTATCTATAATTCCAGAGTGGGGGATGGTGTCGAAAGCCTTGGCGAGATCTAGATAAGCTGTGTGAACCATTTTACCCTGATCTATGGCTTTGGTGACTGCTTCAAAGAAGTCAATCAGGTTTAGGAGACATGATCTGCCTTTTACAAATCCAAACTGTGTAGGGTCCAGAGTTTGGAGATTACCAATGTCTTTGTTTATGAGTTCCATGATGATACGTTCCATGGCCTTGCAGACCAGGCTCGTCAGGCTAATGGGGTGGTAGTTCCTGGGGTCCGTCATGGCTCCCCTTTTGTGGAGTGGGATAACTGTCGCGGTGCGTCATTCAGTGGGTACAAAGCCTGAGGTGAGGCTATGATTGAACATGGTACTTAGGTAAGGTGCCACTTCATTCTGTAGTTTGTGTAGAATGCAGCCTGGGATATTGTCAGGTCCCATGGATGCTGTGTTAATGGCTTTGGAGAGTGTGTTTTTTACCTGTGCAGCTGTGATTATAGGAACTTTGCATTCTTCAGGTATAGAGATGGGCCCTCTAGGGGGTGAGAGGGGGGTAAAGTTAGCACTGAACCTATCTGCTAGGATGTTGGCAATATCAGTTGGTTCTGTATATTTAGTGCCATTATGCTGTAACTCAGAGCAGATCTGAGTGTTCCCATTTAGATTCTTGACATAGCTATAGAATGCTTTGTGGTTGTCTTTAGAGTCAGTGGCAATTTTGTTTTCGTAACTAGCTTTGGAGGATTTTATGAGGGATCTCAGCTTCTTACTGAGGTTGACCAGGGGTTCCTCCAGTCATGGGATTTTACTCTTTTTTGCAACAGTTTCTTTCTTCTGTTGTAGAGTTTGTTTATGACAGAGGTCCACCAGATTAGCTTCCTTTTTTCAGAGGATAACATCTTGGTTCTATTAGGGATAGCATGATCCATACACTCGTGTAAGTGCTTATAAAGTGCATTTGTGTAGGATTCGGCAGTCATACCTTTATTGTCCATCTGCATGGGTGTCATGAAGTTTGCCACTTCTGTCTTAAGAAGTGTGAAGTTGGCTTTTGAGAAGTTTTTTACGATGGTTTCCCTAATTGGGGCTGGGGGTGGGATGTGGATGTCTAGGCTAGGCTAATTAGCTTGTGGTCGGAGCTGACCAATGAGGAATTGACCTCTGGTGTGGAACACCGGTTTCCCATGTTGGTAATGACCAGGTCTAGGATATTGCTGCCCCTGGTGGGGGTGTGAATAAGTTGATCCAAGGCATTGGAATTTATGAATTCTAGAAAACGTTGAGCAAAAGAGTTGGTACATGAGTAGTTTTCCCAGTTAATGGTGGGGTAGTTGAAATCGCCCATTGTTAGGGTGTTGGGTTGTACCCTAATACTTTCCAGTGTATCAAGAAATGAGGAGTGTAAATCCTGGGGCATGGTGGGGGGTCTGTAGCAAACTACAATTTGGATTGCGGTCTTGCCCAGAGTTAGTTGCACTTGGATAATCTCGGATGCATTATGCTGTGCAACTAGCCTGGAGGTGTGGATATCCTTAATGAATATGGACACGCCTCCGCCTTTAGTGCTTCTTTCTGGGTTAGGTGGCCGAAAGGTGTGGTATGTATCGAAGCCTGGTAATGCAGGGGTGCTCTCAGGAGCTTTGAACCAGGTCTCTGTCACTGCACAGATGTCAATGTTCTCCATTTTAAGGAGTGCCTCGAGTGAGTGCATTTTGAGGTTTAGACTTCTAGCATTGACCCTCAGATTTGCTTGCTTGTACCTGTTACGGTGGTGAATTTGTCATTTGAACCTTGCCTAAAAAAGGCACTATAGGGGTTGCAAGAGTCTTAGCCAGTATCCGGAATCCTAAGGGTGACAGGTGCAGGCCATCTCTGGCAAAGCATCGTGGACTGTCAATCATGTCGTCCCAGGCAGACATATACTGGATCCCCTTAGAATGACACCAGAAGCTTAGCCAATTGTTGAAGTCAATCATTTTGTCCTTGTACTGTGATATCATTCTGGGTGATGGCAGGATGCTACTCAGGGTTAGGGTCATACCTGCCTGGGATCCAAGATCGGGGAGCTCCTCCATGTCTCTTTTCATGTAGTCCAGGGAGGTACGTCTCAGGTCATTCATACCAACATGGACAATGACAGTGTCATATTTGTACTTATTGTGGAGTGACCTGAGTGCATGCGTTATGTGGCAGGATCCTGGCACCTGACAGGTAGCTGACAGTAACCTTCTCTTTGTTTAGTCTAGTGAGTGGAACATCAGTGTGCCTGACTATAGAGTCACCTATGACTAGAGTGTTGGGTACATTGTTATGCCTTATGGGCTCTGGTTGAGTGGCACACTGAGTTTGTGGGCTATGTGTCATTTGGGTTGTGTTGGGGGGGGGGGGTGGAGTTTGCTTGCATTTATGCTTTGGATGTCCCTGATGCTTGGGCAGGTTTTTATTGAGAGCCTCCGCGAATGTAGGTATGTGTTTTGTGTTTCTATGTGTGTGTTTTGGTGGTGTAGGTTTTGAGGGACTATGTGATGAGTGTGGTGTGGTGCAAGTGTTTAACTTCTCCTCTTGACTGTCTAGTCCAGTCTTGGGTGAAGACAGCTTTATGTTATACCCTCTGGCATAGTACTGAATAAGCTGTACTGGGTTAGGGCTTAAGTACAAAACCTCTGTCCTTATGATGGAGACTGTCACTCCACTGCATAGCTCTCAACTTCCACAAAATTCATGGGGTAATGACTGCCAGTAATGACTCCTGTACAGAGGTGTACACACATACCCTGTGTAAACACCTATATAAATGTATAGACTCAGCTGCACATGAATGGATCAAAACAAGGTCATCACAAAAAAAAAAAAATCACACTGGTGGACATCAAGCATAAATATGAAGAAACAGAAGAAAAGATGGCAGGACACTGCTGCTGCTCAATAAAACTTTTAATAAAAACTTTAAAACAAGTAAACAAAGTAATCCAAATGCAGACAAAATGAAAAAAGGTTAGCGCTTTCGGGTTACACCCTTCATCAGACAACAAACACTGCATGCACATTCTTTTTAAAAAGAGTCACAACCAATGAAAACCTTATAGGTCAATGAAACACACGCCTCTTCAGGAGTGTGGGTTTTAAAGGAATAACATCATTTAAACCTGGGGGTAGGTGTGCCATTAAGTCTATAATCCATTTAGTTTGCAGCCTGACATCCCCCCCGATTATTCATTCTAATGTTAACTATCACTCTAAATGAGAAGCTATGTGTTGGATGTATGCATATATGTCATCCCTATTCCTTATACTTCCTAAATGTTGTAGGATTCTCACCTTAAACATATTTGTGGTCATGCCCACATAGAAACTGGGGCATTTTGTGCATTCAGCCAAATAGACCACATTTGAGGTCCTGCAAGTGGCTCTACCCTTAAAAACAACATTCTTCCCGGTGGTTCTATGTATGAAGTTAACCTCTTTATTGATAAAGCTGCAAGCTTTACACATACCACATGGAAGTGTACCTGCCCTGCTCTTAAATGGCCTGCTCTCAGAGAGACTATTCTCCTTACATAAAATGTCACTCAAGTTCTTATTCCTTCTATATTGAAAATAAGGTCTGTTATCAATTAGCCCCTTTAAACTGAAGAAACTAATGTCCATGGGTAAGAGGAAACTGACTCAGTAGAGGAAGGACACACTCCACAACTTGAACAAGTAAATTAGATATCTTGTAAAGTCCTTTAAAGCCAATTATGAAGCTAAACTAGCATCCCTACCTAAGAATAAACACAAGGCATTCTTTAGCTATGTCAGAAATCTAAAAGGGAAGGCCCAACTTTGTGCCAAACTAGTAATGGATGGTACCACTCATATGGACCATGAGAACATCGCCAAACTGCCAACAGATTTCACAAAAACTTTACTCCTCCTGTCCCCACCAGACATACCCCAAAGCATACGTGTCACCAATCCTCTACCTAGTATCTTCAAAGAGCAGGTCATAACCACACTTTCCACGGCCAAAAACACAGCTTCTATAGGACCAGATAACACCCCAGGCTGCCTACTAAATGGTCTAAAACATGGCTTAGCAGAACCACTTGGCACTCTCTCCAACCACAGTCTAATTACTGGCTTTGTCCCAGCAGAATGGAAAACAGCAACAGTAATTTCTTTGCACAAAGGGGGTCCCTCAAACAAGCCTGGGAACCATAGACCCATAAGCCTAGCCAGCCTTATCTGCAAGGCCATGAAGAGAATCATCATCAACATTTTCAACAAAGACATAGATGAGCTTCAAACTCTTGAGCCTACCCAATTTGGCTTCATTAAGGGTAGATCATATTTATTAAACCTTGTGGACTTCTTCAAGAATGTCACCAAAACTCTTGATGAAAGCAAAACTGTACATACACAGCCTATCTTGACTTAGCCAAGGCTTTTGACACAATTCCCCACTCAGGGATCATTGAGAAACTCACCCAGCTGGGAATTAACCCATATGTCACTAGATAGGTAGCCAACTGGCTCACTGATAGAATGCATGCAGTCAAAGTTGGGTACTGCACCTCTACCAGCAGAACAGTTACTAGTGGTGTACCACAAGTATCTGTGCTAGGCCCCCTACTGTTTGGACTCTATTTCTCAGATGCCCAGGAGAAAAGAGATGGCCTGTGGCTTACCAAGTTAACAAATGACTGCAAACTGGATGCAATAATTGAGTCCCCCAATGATATTGATATACTACAAAAAGGGCTTACAAATGACTGGTGCCAAAGCCACTGACTTAAACTAAATGTGAAACATGTGTGTTATCATCCCTTTTGGCAAAGGGGAAGTCCCTGCAAATTATAAAATTAACAGTACCCCCTCCCCCGGGTAGCTCAAATCCTCTGGTGAGAAATTTGGGAACACAAGTTGATACCAACCTTAACTTTGATCACCATGTGTCCACAGTGGTAAGAAAGGCCTTCTATGTTGCACATCTCATAATTAAGGGGACTGTAACTAGAGCCAAGGAAGTTACAACTCCCCTTTACTCATCCCTCATCAAACCACTAATACAGTACAATGGTCTCTTCTGCATGTACTTCAGACACCTGCAGCAGTTGGAGAGACCTCATAGGTTTCTCACCAAGAAAATTCAGGGCCTTCAACACATGACCTACATGAACAGACTGTAAGACCCTGTCACTGTACTCTGTATCTTAAAGGCTGCTAACAGGTGACTTGTGCCTGGCCTACAGAGCAGCCTCAAACCTGCCCTACTGGAAATGCTGCACGTCTGCAAGACAAATGGGACAGGATTCACTTTCGCTAAGGATCTTAACGTAGCCTGTGACAATAACAGGACATGCTGGAGAGACGGACATGTTTCCTAGAGATTGCCACTGCTCTGGAACCAACTCCCAATTCACGTAAAACAGAGCCCCTCAATGACACAATTTAAGTGCAACTTAGACAGCTGGATGGGAGACCATAAACATACCCAGGGGGAGTCACCTATGTCCATCTTGGATAATGGCAGTTGTTGCTGATCACAGACTCACGCTGCAAATATAGACCATACAACTTGGTTAATAAGGGAACAAGCGTATAACATGGCTAGGCTTATAAAGGCCAATAGCCTAGTGACCTCATATGAACCTAACTGAGCAAACCGAGAGGGGAAAAGCATAATGGTTACCAAGGTGGGCATGAAAAAAGGGAAGAAAAATAATATGCCTTTATTCTCCACCCCCCCCAGACACTTTTTTAGTCTTCATGTGGGAAGTATGGGAATATGCAAGCTCCCACAACAAAGTATTGCATGCTCCTTCAACTATAGGCAAACACATAGCTACTCTGGGGTGGGGTTATGTCCAGATAACAAAAACCCCTAAGGTCTGTGTGGGCAATTGTCTCCTTTGACCACCAGTCACCCCAGTGGGGAAAGATGGGTCTAATTCATTATGGGAAGACGAGCAGATAAGCAGTATGGATAAATGGACTTAAAAATTAGTAGTCTTGGGGTTTGCTTATTCTATTGTTTACTAGCTATTTGATTTTGGAAATATTTATTATACAGAACTAAGACCTTGGACAGCCCAATTAGAAATGATCAATCTTTCATTTTAGGTGTTTTAAATCCTCATGTCTGCTTCAATAGTAGCTGCATAGTACACAATGCTAAGGAGTACAAGTTTTGGTTACTACTGTTGCATCTGTACTATTAGAAAAAATATATATTTCTGTTGTTTATGCCTATATGTCTAAATATAAAGTCTCAAGTTTTTAATTTTGATTTCTTCTAATTCTAGCTGTAATTTTAGAATACTGTATTTTTTCTCCTGTTGTGTGAATATTTGTATAAAGGAAATCCTATGGCTTTGGAAAACTTTGTCTTTCTGCCTGAGTGCCCGTTAGAGTAAGGACACATACGAAAATGTAGATCTTGCAGTATGTTTTCTAACAATTCATAATATCTTCAACAGAGGTATATCTATTAGTAAAAGGTTTTACTACCTCAGTAAATGGAATAAGGTATCACAAGCCCAAAAGCAATTCATACTACTATGGCTTAACCTAATGCTTTCCTGCTAGAAGAGGATAACACTGTGTGTTTAGATTCTTTACCTCCCCCAACTCATATCCATGACAGTATCCAAGGGTATTCCCAATGTTAGTTAATGAATGCCATCTGTTATTTACTCCATAAATCTTCTATCTGACAAGTACAACTAAGATTACAAGCATACACTACTTTACGGCTTAACACAGTCTTCTTCACAAAATGATTAAATAAAAGGATGTAAGTTATAATAGCACAAAAACACTAATATCTGGGCAAAAGAATCTGGATCAGAGCATGTACATTCCTGACCCTTGTAGTGCCCTCAAATAACATGCAAGTCTTTATGAAGAAAGAACTTCACTTAACATTGGGTTGAGATGTTTAGTCAGTATGGCAGTTGATAACCACTTGGCAGGTACACCTTAAACTACACCCCCAAACACTGTTACTTTCCTACAGACAGCCATGTTGTGATACTTTGTGACCCTTTATTAGTGCCGCTGAAGAACTGATTCCAAAAGTTCACTAAAACAGGATTACAGTGTTTTTTTTTTCTTAAGAAGGGAAAATTGGGTGACACTGAGGTGGCATTAAATAGAAGCTCCTTAAATGTATGCTCAAATGCTTTAGTTATTGTTCAAGTGGGTTTCGATGAGCTCAGTATAACAAATGTGCATACAGGGCACTCTCATTCTTAGTATCTATTAAAACTGACCAATAACAAGGGTTTCGAGTTGGTTTTCTGATATGCCTGTCTGGTGGCTGCATCTTTGTAATAGCTCATTCCAGTCACCTGAGATGAATTGCTTTTAGGGAGGTATGTCAGACTGACCTCTTATGGGAAAATATGAAAGGAAATATGTGTGAGTGTATTATATATATATATATATATATATATATATATATATATATATATATACATACATACACACATCTAAATATGGTGGTAATAAATTAGCAACTGGTAAAATTACCAGAATAGTTCTATCTTTTTTTAGATAAAACTCATGTCCTAATTATAGTTCTTTGATAAGTGATTGTCCTGAACAAATACTGCTTTTAATAAATTCCAAAAGCATTAATAATAAATGGGAAAAGCATTTTTTATTCACAAATGCCAGTGACACTATGAGAGCAATTATGATGACTGAAGCTTAGTATTACTGCACAGATAAAGAGATATTATTTACATACCATAGTTTATTATATAAAAAAATCATCACAATTTCTTTACATTTCCTGTAAAGCAGACAATATTAATATGTTTGTTTTGTCAAGTTTATGTTTGTTTAAAGTGAAATTTTAGCCATATATAATCATGCCCATTATAATATTTTGAAAACATGTATGTTTAAAATTAACTTCAAAATTGTCCTATATATCAACAGCCATTTCACACATCAAAAAATGCAAAATATTTTCCTCAGTCTTACAAATCTTATATAGTCTTTTTTGAGTCTGTGTGTATTTAATTTGTTCTTTTTTCTGGTAATTTCTGCAGTAACAATCTCCATAAGAAATCCTGCATTTCTAGATCTCTTGCAAATAGTATTTGTGTAAGTTTAACAGCTTATCACTTACATTTCCATGGTTTGATATAAAAGTACCACAAATCAGACTTATGCCAAGTGTTTCTTTTATTTCGAATATCTGTTATATTAATTTTCCACATTTAATTACCATGATGTTCATTTAATTCTATACGATCATATCTTCTCTTTTTTTAGTTCAATGCCTGTGTGCCATTGCAGAAATCATTATCTCCATCTCGTTCCATCATTCATAACGCATCGCTATTATTTTGCTTTCTCTTAAATATCCTGAATAAATGCAATAAAGCCCAGAAGACTACTGAATTTTTAAACAAATCTGCCAGTGGCTTCATCAGACTGCATTATTCATCATTTAATAGAGTTCATCTGGGATTATCAAAGCTCAAAAATATTGACTATAACAATAATTTTTTAAATTTTTTGGGAAACAAATATTCCTCGCATATACGTTAACTTCGCTAAGATATAGGTACGAATAAGATACTGTTTTAGCATCCCCACTTACACTCAAAATGATTTAATATTTAAATAATGTTATGCCACGCATCTTTTTTTCTCCTTTCCAAAAAAAAAAATCATAGTTCTTTGCAACAGCTGATAGTCCTGAACAAATACTGCTTTTAATAAATTCCAAAAGCATTAATAATAAATAGGATAGGCTTAATATAATCTCCAATACCAATGACACTAATATAATTTCACAATATGAGGTCACAGGTAAAGTTCAAAGGGAAATAATATGCAGTCAGTTTGTAGAGTATTACATGCCTAGACAATAACTAAGCAGTGAACAAAACTAAAAAACAAACCCTGTACTTTGTGTCTGTAAGGTAAACACTTTAACACTTAGTATTCCTTATAGAAGCAACCCATTCTATACACTGGCATTTTATTTAAAATCAACTCAAGGCTATGAAATGCATTTTCAACAACCAGAATACATATATTTTTTACTCAGATACTAGTACAGTATGCCACGCATAAAGGATAATAAATATTTGATCTAATACACCACACAGCTTTTACTAAATAATGTCTGCAGTTTGCAGTGACAGCATTGCTAGCTAAAGTAAATAAAACCCTACCGAGGGGCCATCCTTGCATTACTCCTTTCTGTATTTGAATAGCATTACCTATCCATCTATTTATTAAAATTGTATTATAAGTGTTCTCGTATACTGATTTAAAAACCTAAGTAGGATGAAAACCTTAACCATCTAAAACATCTCATAGCATAGAATGATCCATATTACCATATACATTTGCAATGTGGCAGACAAGGACTTCATTGTTACCTTTTCTGTAATAATACAACCCACTAGCTATTTAAAGAAAATTAAAATATATTTGGCTAATTGTCCTTTAACACCATAACTATTTTCATTTTGTACTTGATACCATACACTGTTCATTCAAACTTACATAATTTTCATGAAAACGTTTGTAATTAGAATTAGTAATAGTTAAGGATCGCTAGTTTTTATCATCTTTACCTTGTTTTTATGTATAAATCTACGAATACTGCTGTATCCTTTCCACCATTTGTTAATCATTCAGTCAGTAATTTTAACATATAATTTTTATCATTACATTTTTATAGTGAATAGATCTTATACTATCCTTACCAGGAAAACTCTCTCTAATAGTAAAAAACATCATCTTTAATTTATTTCTATTAATAGGTCTTACTGTGTACTCAGACATGGAATTACTATTTTTTTCCTTTGTACTGAAGAGCTTTGTTTCATACCATAAATATTGTGCACTAACCATTCTACAAATTCTGCAGTGTGTGTGTATATAATACCTATTCATTATTATTTTTTAAAAAGTCCAATCTACTTTATTTAAACCTGAATAATATTCCTAGACTAGAAAATTAAATAGTTCTTTCTTTCTTTTAACAAATATTTCTGGATTTGTATTAACAAATTGTTGTTGTTTGTCTTTCGGCTTTTCCCAGTTAGGGGTCGCCACAGCGGAACTCCGGTCCACTAAATGATTGGCAGTAGATTTTTATGGTGCTAGCTCGATGCCTGCCCATTCACACATGTCTTTCGGAATGCCACTCGACCGCAGGGAGGACATGCAGACTCCACACAGAAGGCACTCCCCGCACTCCAGCCGAGAACAAATATGTTTTGAATTTCATACTCTGATATATCTGTTTTCCAAATAGTTAACAACATCACATTTCCTTAATGTTTCAAAATCTCATGTTCATCTTTCTTACATTTCCAATAATATTTTCCAGCTTTAAATATTCTTTTTATATTTGTTTTATGTTGTAATCACCAACTTTTCCCTGACTGATAAAAAGGCATCATGAAAACATTTTTACTGAGAAAGGACATTTGCTGTTCACAGTAGTTTCTTATTTAAGAATATACATTTACCTACAAATATGTACCCCCATGTCTATTCCCAGTTCTAGATCATATAGCTAAATGTTCAGAAAAACAAATGTATAGGGGAACCACTCAATATTATTTTACATTTTCATACAATAAAGCAATCAATTTTATGAATAGGTGACATACCATATTTTATCATCTGTAAACATGTAATAATGTCAGGCCCTATTTTACTGGAAGATTTAAGTTGATTGCAATTAAAATCACATATAACACTACTATTCATATTTATTAATACATATATCAGCAGTTGTTCAAAAATCTACTTCTTTCACAGATTTATATGTTTAAAGTATTATTCATTTGTACATATGCTGTTGCATTCTTAAGTCAATAACTAAACATTTACCTCGGAACACTACCATCACATCTGTTATTCATATATTATTATTAGTTAAGACTGCTGGTCTGGAACCCACATCTCTCCCAAAACTCCAAATTACTTTATGTGACTATAATCTTCTGCTCGTGTAAACTGTAATGATGTCAATTATCTAGTGTCTAATAAGCAAATTGTATCCATTCACTCAGAAGTTATTAAACTAAGTCCTTCATTCTTAATACTATTAACAATTAAAGCTGTACGTTTTAGGTCATCCCTTTTCCTTTTCTCAGAAACTTTTTATGCAACTTAATTATTTTTGATGCCCTTATTATTTCTCATTTCATTTCCCTGCTTTGTTATTCTTCCTTTTCACTATCCTTAGCACTAATTTTATAATCTGCCTTACTGGTTATATATTTAGTATTAGTAACATCAGTATGTTCTTTGCTTTCTGAAGAAGGATTTAGTTTTCTGTCTAGTGTCACAATTTGGTATGTTTTTAACATCAGACTATTCTACTGTAGATTTCTTATTATCAATTATAACATATTTAATGGTGTAATCAAACCAATGATATCCTTCTTGTTCACATTTTTCCACACTCATTTTTTTACAGTCTTCTGAAGAAAGTCCAAAATCACCACATTGTGCACATTTTCTTTTAGGACAAGCCTGTATTAAATGCATCTCAGAGGCACAGTAATAGCAAGTCTTCTGCTCTCCCCTATTAAACTATACATCTTTTACTACTGACTGTATTACTGCTTGGAATATGAATTATACTTACACCTGTAATTTTAAGTGTAGACCATGCCCCAGTCCATAGTTCTCTTATCTACAATTTTTTGCACATCATATAACGTCTTATATATAGGAGTATATATAGGAGTAAACTATTAGCTCAGTTCAATTGTTGTCACATCCAACGTTTTAAATTGAAGCAATGTTTTGTCATAAAAGTTGTGTGTTAACAAGAGGTATTAAAGTCCTTCCATTGACAACAAAACGATTTACTGTCACATAACATAAAATTTCTCTGCCAAGTCAAAAGATTTACAAGATGCTTCACAAAAGAGTTCTTGATATATATATGAACCAAAGCCCTAATGTCTGAAAGTACAAAACCCAAATAAGCAAAAATAGAATCCCAAATAAAGTAACTGTGTTTCATTTGTTTTATTTGAAACATAAACCACTGGCAAATGTTGCAAAACTGTAACTTTTTTTAAACAGTTTTAGTAGTTTTAACCAAGAAAGCTTCCTGAAATTAAATATCTATCATTTTCTGCAGTTATTTTTCATTAATGAATTTTTACAAAATGCTGTCTCCCAGAGTGATGCCTTCTTATACAGTAATCTGTGTCTGAAAAATCTCAAGCACTATTTCTTTTCATCAAATAATTACCTTGCACCACTTATACTTGTTTCATCTACAGGAATCACATACAGTCCCCCTTTCTGCCAATGCCAAAAATGCTCTTATCTACTGTGTTAATCCCCTGGTCCATACTTCAGGAAGAGGAAACCACTGTGTCACTCATCTTGGATTATAACTGAAGACAAGAAGGTGGGGCAGTTCATTTATATGCTTTATTAAATAGAAACACATCAGGCTAGATAGCAGAAATACAAAATATAAACTAACAGATTAACTGACAGACTACATAAACATGCATGCTTACATCTCAACAGCTTACTACAAAATGGCAGTCAGGCTCGCACGTGCTCAGTATTTATACACTTGTGCAAGCCCCTAGAAAGCTTTTTAAAGTTATACATACATATTGAGCTATATCCTCCCTCTTTAATAAATTACCCACAATATAATGACATTTGAAAAGAAACATACAATTGTACAGACAATAAGAAATAAACCCAACGTTCATGTCCAAGCTACCATGTATCTGGAACATGGTCTGAAAATGCAACCTGATCTAGTAATATAGCAATCAGAACTGGGTTTAGCAACAGGAACATTCATCGGTGAACAAACAGTTTCAGGATTCTTTTCAGGAACAGGGATATTTACTGGAACTTCTTCTGGAACTGGAATGCTGGATACCTCACTCTGAGATATAATCTCTCTCTCACAGGTATGATACTGCAATACAGGCTCAGACACCGGGATCAAATGTTTCCACTTCCACCTAAACTCTGCTCCTTATGACTCCACAATGTACGATCTTGGCTCTGGACATATACTTTTCATGACTCCAATCCAATAAAACCTTTTGTCATCTGCATCCTCACTATATCCCTTTCTCGTAATGGATTGAGCAGTTTGCTGAAATTGTCATAACAGTACTTCTAGGATAACTGCTTCTTTAACAAATTGGCTTTCACTGATCTGTTGTTCTTGACACATGGAACCGATAATGAACTATTAATTGGTAGTGTGGTTATGGTTTGTCTCAACAGAATTCTCTGTGCAGGTGAACCAAGATGTTTATCATGAGGCACATTTCTGAGATTCAAGAAAACATCACTATTGTCTCATACCAACTGCTCTAGCAATTGTTTCACACACAACTGTACGTTCTGTCAAACCATTTGACTGTGGGTACTCAGGGTTACTTTAATATGAGTAAAGTCCCACTCTTTAGCAAATCTTTTGAACTGCTGGCTTGTAAACTGTGTACCATTGTCACAAACAACTTTGGGCAGACTACCATGGACTGCAAAATGACACTTCAACTTAGTAATGACAGTACTGGACGCCAGATTAGGAAGTAGGTCAATCTCAAACCAATATGAATAGGAATCTACTAACACCAAGTATTGTTAACCATTCCACTCAAAAATGTCTGTAGTTACTGTCAAATAAGGTAGTTCAGGACTCTGGTTTAGCTGCAGTGGTTCTTTCCATTGATGTGGCTTTGTACTATTACATACAGAACAAGATGAAAGCACTCTTTCAATATCCTGTGACATAGAAGGCCAAAATAATAGTCCTCTTACCTTTCTTTTAGTAGAATCAGTTCCTGGGTGGCTATGATGAAAAATAGTAATATACTTTTGCTGTAAGGACTTTGGAACAATCACTTTTGGACCTTTCATGGTGATACCATTTTTAGACAAAAACTCATCTCTGTATGGAAAATATGTTTGCACTTCACCTGGTAAGCAAGATTGCTGTGAATTCCATCCTCAACTGATAATATCATAGTTTCACCTTTACCATAAAATCAAATGATGGCACAATAATCTCCCCTGACCCATCTACAAAACTATTAGGTGTCATCATAGACAATAATCTAAAATTTGACCTACATGTTAACCAAACTATCAAAACCATCAATAAAAAACTAGGGTCACTTTACAGAATAAAAGCCTTCCTAACTCCTCCAGCTAAAATTGCCATAGCTCACTCTCACCTTCTTTCAACCCTTCTGTATGCATCCCCTCTACTCTCGATTTAAACAAGACTGTCCTTAACAAACTCTCAATTTGCTACAACCACATTGCCAGGTTTGCCACTGGGCTGCCTTTTAGGACACATCATTGCATCAATCTAAATCAGCTTGGTTGGCTTGAACTACCCAGCCTAATCCAGTATAACCAGCTGATTATGGCCTATAAAATCCGAACAATACTCCCGCACTTAAAAATATTATCACCCCCTATAACAATCCTAGACCGCTTTGATCCTCTAACAAACTACTAATTCAGACTAGCAAAATTAATAACACAGCCGGTGATTCTCTCTTTGCAAACTCTGTAAGTAGATCCTGGAACTCTCTTCCAGCTGATATTACCTTACTTTCCACCTTAGGTCAATTTAAAACTAGACTCAAACAACATTTGTCACTTAACTGGCTATGTCAATGTATCAAGCCTGGCTAACTCTCTCTAGAATGTGTAAAAACCTGTTAACCAGTTTACTGTGTAATTTAATTTAATCCTGATGTGCTCAGGATTAACTGTAACCTGTGGAACTTGTTTAACTTGCTTACTTATGTAATCTCTGTAAATAGTCTGTTTGTAATATGTAATGCTGGTATTATGTAATGCTGTATCTGCTTACCCTTGGAGCTTTTCTCCCCGGGCCTCTGCTGAAAATGGACATGCATCCAGTCGGACTATCCCGGTCAACAAATGTAAAATAAATAAATAAATAAAATAATATGGTTGAGCTTCAGAACAACTGGATCTGTGACTGTATGACTTTGAAGGTTTTTATGCTGTTCAGTGGTATTTCTGGGCAATCTGGATAATGTATCAAAAAGATAAAGAAGTTTGCCTTTTGTGTCGACAAGATTGAAATTATACTTTTGCAATTTCAGCATCGTGCATTGTAATCTGGCTGGAGATGTATGCATAGACTTTCTCAAAATAGTGATTAGAGGTTGTTGCTCTGTTTCAGCCTAAATAGGTTTACCATAAATGAGGTTTGGCAACAAAGTTGTCCCGGGACATCTTCAAGAGGAGTTAGTTTGATATATATTAGTGGGAGTTAAGTGGGATGGGGAGGTAAGGGGTTAAATGGAGGGAGGGATGATTGGGAGGAAATGAGATAAGGGTGGGGAGGGGCTTAAGGGGTTTAGACAAGTGTAGCTGGTTAAGCAATCACATTGTGGTGTGAACTTGTTAAGGCAACGTACGCCCATGGTGACCTCTAGGTATTTCAGGAGAACAGGAAGGTCTTGAGGTAATGGCTGGGAGGTTTACAGAAAATTATCACCTCATAAGAATAGGAGAGAAATTGGTTTTAATTGATGGATGTTGATATTGAACAGCAAAAATCTTAACTGTTTGAAGCTGCATATAGTTACAGGGTTGCTGTCTTTTTGAAGAGAAGCACTGTTGGATACTGTGTGTTACAGCCTGGGTAGGGTTACTTCAGTTTGAGTGCAGAGCTGAAGGTTCTCTGGGGTTGTGGGTTGGCTGTATCTGGAGGTATTCTCGACTGATTCAATCACCTCCTCCTGTCAGCAGCATTTTATTTATGGAGGGTTCTTTGTTTTACGGTCTTGCCTTTTGCCTGCAGGATGCTGCTGGAAGATGGAATTGCGATTTTCCTTGGACAATGAATGTTCGAGTGTGTTCGGCAGGCCTTGTTTTCTGACTCAGTCTGTATTCCTTGCCTCTCTGCAGGCTTGGGGTGCTTGTGTCGGTGGGGGCATAATGTGCACCTTTTCTGCCTGGGGCTTTTTCTCAAAAAAAAAAAGTAAAAGAAAAAGGAGTCTTGAATTGGCAATGCATGTTATTTATTTGCTACGCGGGTTTGAGAGTCTCGAATGGGGTCAGTATACCATGCCCAGTATGAGGTATTTTCCTCAGTGAGGTCCCGAATGTTTTTCACGGGCTCTGAGCAAGACAGTGTAACTCTTGTTGCTGCACATGGCTTTCAGTTTTACAGATTCCGGTAGAATGTCCAGGCATTCCTCTCCGCCTGTTGGAGGAAGAGATCTGGACAGGGTTGGGTATAGTTGGGGGCAGAGAGATTATGAATGGAGCCCTGAGAGAATGGTGAGGTCTCATATGGCTGAGTCTGCTTTCCATGCATTTTCTGAAGGAAAGGAGGTCTGAAACTTGAAGGGATGGCTTCTGCTGATTTCAGTCCTCAGATTTGCCTGAAGGCTGTGGCTTTTTGGATAGTTTTGTGGGGAAGCTCGTGCAGGATTGCTGGCTTCTGTAGTGTGTCTTCCTGGTTGGGGGCTTTTGTGGGCTTTGGGCAGCATGGTGGTTGGCCATTGGTGTTTCTTTCATGGGGCATTTCTGTGTGTGAATGCCAAAGGGTGTGTCTCCATGCTCAAACATTAACAAAAAAAAATTTGCTTTGTGTGAGGATTTTGATTTGGCTCTATTGCAGCACCAGGGCTTTGCTGCTCAGTCACGAGTAAGGGGTTAGTTTGATGTTCTATTCCTTTCTGGTGGCTCACAAACTGTGGCCATGAATACTGAAGTAATAGGGTCTGGAGTCTGCCAGCATGGCGGGAGTATGGTTGATTCACTGCAGTAGAAAACAGTCCTAGATGGGCTGACAGATTAACCCTGGTATTTTGCTTGATGCTTAAAATAAAATAAAAAAAAAAAAAAAAAAGTGATGAGACGCATTTCGAGCAAGTTGGTGTCTGCTCCACTTGGCGACAAGGCAAGAGTTGGGTAGTTGGTGGAGTTTGGGCTTTCTAGCTTATGGCATCTGTCTTGCTAGTATGGCTAACTTGTTGAGTATCAGGCTGGAGTGGATTTTCAGGTTCCACATTGGGTTGCTTTGGGTTACTCCGTGGGGGTATTGGGTATTTATGTTTTCTGACTACTTATGCACGGTTGGGATGGCTGTTGGTATGGAGAATCATTTGCAATTTGGAATGTAATTGGGGGAATAAAACAGTCATTAACTTTTCTGCAAGAAGTGAATGCAGTTTTGGAAAGCCAGTTAATTTCGCAGTAAGGATGAGGTTAGGAAGCATCACCCATTGGTTCAAAGCACAAAAATGTTCAGGAAGATTGTAACTTTATGCTTTCTAGGCACCCGTACATTTTATCTGCATTTTGGACTGCCCCTGCACAGCTTGCATCAGTAGCTGTTAGTAGAAGCTATTCAGATTTTATTTGTTGCATTGCTTTTCAAGGAATAATCCTCTCACTATGCATGTTAGGACACCACAGAAGTGGTAGGTTGCAGTGACTCTAGAGCACAGGTTTCTGGGATCGAGACTTGATAGAGCTGGTTAATTTTTCATTCAATATTTAGTAGTTACCATTGGATAATCATGCACCCAGGTTGATAGTAACCTGATTTCTGACCCCATGTTGCTTCTGCTGCTCGAAGCTTTTTACATGTGCGTGCAGGGCGAGGTGTGCAGGTTGACTGATTATTGGAGTGGTGAGGTGAAAAATGCACTAATACATAGGAGGGAGTAGACAGAAATATTAAATGTTGTAACATCAGATACTAGCCTTGAATTTAGTGGCCTTATTCGAGCTGTGCTTTCACCTAAGCATCATTAGACCTGCCATTTTATGTGAAGGGGGGAGTGGGGGTTGAGAAATGCCATTGTTCAATGGTATAATTTTATTATTGCTTTGCAGATGGTATTGCATCTTCAAACTAAGGATAAGTCGATAGCTGATCCCTAAGCCTAGTTTATTCTTAAGTGTAAAAAAAAATGTGGAAATGAGTATAACTGCTTTCTATTCAGAGGAGAGGGAAGGTTTTGCGAATTATGGGGGCACGTTTATCAATGGTTGGTCTGGGCTCGCACTGTGTAGTGCTAATTGTGTAGTTGTTGGAGGCTGCAAATGAGTGCTTGTTCATCTGTTGAAGTAAGACTAATACAGCTCTTGGATTTCTAGCACCATGATGAAATCACCCCATTCTTGAGTGAAGTACGATTAAAGTTCATGACATTAGTATTATTCAAGCTTTCAATCTTGGATGTCAGCCAGAGTGTCACTAATGGTGTGCGAGGTGCAGGGGGAGATCAGGTAGGGGAGTAAAGGTAACGGTAGTTAACTTGTTACACAGCAGAATTCCTATTCTTCCCAGGGGGCACGGTTGGTATGTCTGGTATGTTTTGTTTAACAAATGGCTGTTGTAGAACTGTCTGCTAGTAGAGTGTGGCCATGCTTTCCTGCAAGCACTTAAATGCAAAGTTGTCTTGCCAGCAGCATCCTCTGCATTAGCAGTCATTCTTATCCCCATTAATGCGGACTTATTCAGATGGCTTTTACTTCTGCAAATACGCTGCATATTGAATTAGCATATGCTATCAGGTTGTTAATGTTTCTTGTGCTCTCATAAATATTTTTCTATTTAAACTGTGCTACAATTGACTGGATCATAGAGTATGACACTAGCGATTTTTATATTTAATGTGTTTCGTCCAAATCTGCCAATGAAGTACATGCAATGTGCTACTTTATATCAATAAGGGGTGTTCATCAACCATGTGGTTATATTTATATGTAGGTGGAAGTACCTTAAGTTTGTAAATGGTTAATTTTAACAGTGTAATCAGTTCTGCAGGAGTGTGTGCCTGTGTGTGTATTAAGTAGGAATACATTTGCTAATGTTGTTTGTGTGACATCATTTTAAATATGTCACTTTGGTCATTATTATTACTATTAAGTTTGTACATCTGAGTAGGTTAGGGAGGTTGGTAGATAAAAATGATGAAGTCTGCTTAGATGATAGTCATTAGTATATCTTCACAGAACTAATGTGCATTTGTGTAAATCAAATTGGAATGCTGTACTGTTGCTAATTTGATCACGATCAGATGTGGTATATACCAAGTTCTTTTAGTGGCAGCAATAATTAAGTACATATATTGGTGATTTATAATGGTAGCAGTTTGAATTGTTATGGTTGGAACTTGCTACAGAGTCCCCAGGTTGGTCAGCTAGCTTAATGCAGGTGGTAAGGGGTGGGCATAGTGATCGGTTTGCCGCATACACACAGGGTAAGGGGATTGATTCCCATCTTTAATTGGTGTTGTGTCTAACCATATTTGTAGAATGTGGGGATTTGCTAGCCCTTGTGTTGCAGCTTGTCTGACCAAATATTCTTGGAGATGTGAATCATTTTGGTACCATGTGGGTTTGGGAATCTGACTGGTAGCTCCATAACTGGGGGGATTGAGATTGATACCTAGAAACTTTGCAATGTTCATGATAACAAGGTGCTTAATTTGTTTTCTTTTGCAGAGGATGGAGGTACAGAATTTCTGCATGGAAGGCGGTGAGTTTGCAGATGGAGGTACAGAATTTCTGCATGGAAGGTGGTGAGTTTGCAGATGGAGGTACAGAATTTCTGGCAGAGATGGCAAAGGACACAATTCATATCAGCTGGTGGGCTTAAGGAAGTGGATGGGACAGAGGATGCTGCTGTTGGAAGGTTTGGACATTGGCTTGGAAAGCATTGATATTTAGGTAATGACATGATTCCAGGTGCTCATTCTGGCGAGTAAGTTTGTAGTGTTTAAGAGTACTGTGGCTTCAGGGATGCTTGGGGCAAATTAGGGGCATGGTACAGCAGGTATTTAGTTAGCAGTATAGGGAATTTTGGGGTAGAACCTAGGTGGGATGGATTTAACAGCTGAGGTTGGGTTGGTTTTGGGATCATCCAGAAACCAGGTTTCTAGTAATTGTAACATGGTAAGTACACAGTTCGGCATGTCAGATTTTGGTGGAGTTTTTGGGTGCATTTACAGCTATCTATGCAGGTCACTGTGTTAGTAGAGGGCCCATGATCTGATCTGTGATGGAAAGTTGTTGTGGTGCATAGGGCGTGGTAGCTACTGGGATGTTGCATACTAGGTTAGGGTTTAGAAGGAGTATCACAAGAACCATTTCTTTATGCATGAAGGAATTTGAAAGGTAGGGTTCTTGGAAACATGGCAGGTATGAGGGTGCTTGGGTATTATTGTGGGAGCAGGGTGCTTTGTTACATCGGTGAGAGAGGGTTTAAACAAGGCAGGCTGGAGTTGTGCAAAAGTCGGCCAGGTCCTATTTCTTTTAGTTGTGACTAGGGTTTAGCCAGGAGGGGCTTTAGCAGGTACTGATTTAGGGGGCATTTACGGTTATACCGATGTTAGCTATTTCTAATAATCAGGACCTAAATCAGGAGCATAGTATTGTGCTATCATGATTTTGGTAGGTTTTCAGTGGTTTGAGGGGTCGGCTTGGGTTGAGTGGGTAGAGGGACAGATGTTGAATACTGTAACATGGATTTTCTTTGACTGGGTGCAGATTTGAGTTCAAGGGGTTATAGTTTCTGTGGCATTTGTTATGACTACAGGTTGTCATACCGGAAGGTTGAGCCATGGTTAAGGGACGTGTATTAAAAGGGAATGTATTCTCCTGGAGTGGATGTCCAGTGTGGTACACTGGAGTCATGGGTAATACTACATTATTTAGTTTGATTAAGGCATGTCTCAGTGCTGGTATGTCAAGGTGTGGGGTTGATGACAGGGTTCTAATGTACTTTGCAGATGATGGGTACACCAAATGATGTTTGGCTTAACCCTTCCCTTTGTGGGAGGTAGTAGGGTTGAAAATTTTGGGTAGAAGGGACGGGAAACAACCTGGTCAGGTTGGTTGGTGGAGAAGAGGGACAGACTTGCCCTCTTCTGTTCCCCCTCTGGTGTCTGGGTTCATTTCAAGGATTTGGATAAAGGAAAATGAGCAGCTGGAGGAAGTTTGCTGAATAGATAAACAAGCGGAGGTAAGGACACTGCTTATTTGGGGGAAGGCAATTCAATGAATGGCGTATGAAGTGAGATGGGACGCTGCTTCATAAGTGAAGTAAGCGAGTACAGGTATGGATGCTACTTACTGGGAAAATGGGATGTGAAGCGAGTCTTGGACGCTGCTTCATTAGTAAAATAAGCTATAGAGAAGAATTTGTCAACTATCTGAAAAGGAAAGGGTTAAAGCACTAGGAACGTATTTTTAGTAAGGTAATGTGATGTTATGTCAGATGATTTTTTTAAGATATTTAAATATGAATTTTGCTGTTTACTTCAGTCTGAAGAAGTCTTTTTAAAGGAGTTAGAAGACGAAAACACTTACTGAAGCTTTTGTTTTGTTCTTGTTGCATTAAACCATTTGTTTATTCATCTGGGAGCCTGTGGATATATTTTTGCTGATGTTGACTGTTTGTGCTACTTGGCCGCTGTTTGTGAAGATTTAGCTAGTTGTTGCAGCTGGTTTCCTATGGATAACTTTGGTAATTTTGGCTCTAACTTTACTGCAGTAACAACAGCATGTGTATTGAATGACACACCGATGGGCTCGTTTATAACCAGCAATGAAGGAACTTCCAATAAGTTAAGTGCCAGCTTATTGTCAAGTGATGAAGTGTTAAAGAACTGTTTGGCATTTCCTAATAATCCTTTTAACAACAAAAATATGAATGAACAAGAAGGATATAATGAACGCTGTGTGAATCATAATGAGATGTTTTCAAAGCTAGAGAAAACCTAATACAGTTAAAGCACCTGCAGTGGGACAATATTTATTCTGAAAACAATTTAAAAGTTCAGGGAATCCCGAAGGGACTCAGAATTTTAAAATTGCCAGCAGGTGAAAATCTACCAAAAGAGTTGGTAGATAAATAGTTACAAATAAACCAGACAGCGGGTATTCAATATATGGCATTGCTGCACAGTTATAATAGCACTAAGATGAAAGAACTAACTGAAATTGTTCTGGCAATTTTCAATATGTTAAAAGAAAATACCTCTGATGTGAACTTTAGCAACAAAATGCACTTTATCCATGAAAATCTGGATAAATTGAACAAAATACTTAGTAGCAGAAAAATAAAAAGGTATGAGAGGGATCATGATGAATATGCAGGGGGAGTGGCCTCTGCATATGGTTTACAGCTCCAAGGAAATGTGCGGCCAGAGGAAATGATGCAAGATGCCAGTGTTAGGGCTTAAGAGTCAATCATGCAGAGGCGCTCTGAACGATTGCAAACTAAAGAATCTAATAAACGAGGGGAAAATGAAAATAATGCTGGAACTACAAATATGACTGGGTTCAAACACAGTCAAGTTCACAAGGAGGGAACACAGTAATTATTAATGAAAATGAAGGACAGGAGAAAGCGGTGGCAAGCACATCTAAACAACCGACTTATTCTAACAAAAATCAAGTTGTGGAAGTTTACCAAAGGGTGAATGGTGAAAATAGATCATGGGCCTAAGTGGCTACAAGTAATGCAATGGAAATACAAATGCCAATAATTATAAGAAGCCAACAAAAAACAACTTTGTGAAGAAAGGGCCGAAATGGAAGAGCTGGAACCAAAGGAATGCATACCACAGAACATAGTAACTGAAAACGTTATTATTAATTTGTCTAGCTATACATTAAATAATGAAGAATGTAAGGTGTTGAGTAGAGGCTGGAATTTTGCATCAGCCCAAAGAACTGACAAATTACGAACTTATCAATGATCTCAGAGATTATGTGAGACTTTTACATTTTGATATATCGTTTAATAGAAATGACAATGCTGAAAGTAATGCTATCTGTTATAGACCTAGTAGTTTTTATCCACCCTTGCATAAGGATTTAGAAATGTTCTTAAATATTTGTGAAATGCAAATTATTGAAATTTTAGATAGAAAAATTGAATTTAAATTTTATAATTTAACTAGACATGAAAAAGTAGTGCTTGATAAGATGATGAACAATGACATTTTATTTTTTTAAAGCTGACAAAGGAGGATCACTTGTTGTATTAGATAGAAATGTATATGAAGCTAAGATGAAATTGCTGTTAACAGATAAGTATTACAAAAAGATAGCCATGCAAGATGTGAAAAGAGGGTATAGATTTATTGACTCATGTATATAAGAATGGTATAATGCTGGTAGAATAGATGAAAAAATAAGGAAGAGTCTAGCAAATACCAACCCTTAAATACGTAAAAGTTCATAAGGAACTGGAAAATCCCCCACTTAGGCCAATAGTGACTAGTAAGAACAGTAAAACAGAAGGTATGTCTGTATGTGTAAATAAGTTCTTACAAAAACGTATCCCACATACCTCTATGTATATTAGAGACCATTTCAATTTGCTGGAAAAAAATGAGAAAATAGCAGTAAATGAAAATGATTTGCATGTAACACTTGATATTAAATCCTTGTACACTATGATACCGAATGATGAAGGAATAGAAATTGTAAGGATGGAATTATTGCATTCTCAAACGTATTCAACAAATGTGGTTGGATTATTAATGGAAATGATAGATATTGTATTAAACTATAACTACATCTCATTTTATGATGAGATTTAAGTACAAGTTAATGGTGTAGCTATGGGGGAAGCTTTGGACCCCAGTTATGTGAATTTATTTATGCATGGATGGGAAACCATTCATGTGTTACAAAGCAAATATACAAATAGCATAAAAATGTTTTTTAGATTTATTGATGATGTACTATTAATATGGAGAGGTACGTATGAGTAACTAGAAGAATTCTTGGTATATATAAACAATGTGTGCACTTACTTAAAATTTACTCATCATATTAGTGATAAAGAAATCAGTTTTTTGGATTTGTTTTTGTATAAAAAGAATAAATTAGTATCTAGAATTTATAAAAAGGAGGTGCAGAACAATATGTATCTGCACTTCTCTAGTATGCATCCTAAAAATACTAAGCTAAATATAATAAAGAGGCAACTGTCTAGAATAAGTGGGCTTACAAACAGTGAAGATGAGTTTTTAGAAGAAGTTAGTTCCTTTTGTAATAGAGTTAGAAAATGAGGATTCCCAGAATATGAAGTAAATAAATTATTAGAAGAATAGAGATGAGGGGAAAAATACCAGATAGAAAAGAAAAAATCCCTTATAAAAGAAAACCTTCTATGGCCATTCAAAACAGCGTAGATTCATTAGCTATAAAAAATGTGATAAGAAAAAACTGGGGACTACTAAGAATAAATAATGATGTGTTTAGAAAAGTAGAAAGCAAACCTGCTGCTGTCACCCAAGCTGAAGTAAAATGGTTGAAATTGTTAAAATCAGTTCCTTTTATTAACAAAATAAAATGTAATCCTGCTGCTGCTGTCTGGATAAGCGCTTTCGGTTGTTGAACCTTTATCAAATCCTTAAGAAAAAAGCAGCTTCCTTTCATTTGAAAAGAGCTTCCTGCAGCTCATTCATTCAATCAGCCAATAAAGTTTTGGTGTAGGCGACACCTCTCATTCAGAGTGCGTGTTCTATTTACTTAGTGTTAGCTAAAAGCTTGGAGTTTTTAAAGTGAAATAACACAGAATTAATGCATGTGCATTATTTCTTTAGAGCCCTTCCTTTCATGATGGGTTTGAGTGGTACAATTTAATTTAATCCAGGTTTCTGGTCCACTCTAAGATTCATAATCCATTTTGTTTCCTCAGTTTTGGTATAGTTGGCCAGATCCTCTCCTTGTATTGTTTCTACTAGCCTGCTTACGACCATAAATTTAAAAGTCTGGTCTTCATTAGCTTTAATATGACCATATAGAGCATTCGTATTTACTTGATTTCTAATGCTGATTTTGACTGTTTGTGCTACTTGGCTGCTGTTTGTGAAGATGTGTTTAGAATCAACTATATTGTGTCTAGTTGTAATTAATAGATGTTGGTGATCAAAGCTATGTTATGGAAGTTTTAATAAAGGTCGTCAAATGTCATTTGGTGTGATGTGTTTATTGAAGGGGACCAGGACAAATATAATCATGGAATTTTGAACATTCAAACACAATTGACAAGAGTTCTTTATCTGTGCATACTGCATTTCAGTTTGGGTTAGTGTTCTGAATGCAGAGGCTACTGGTCTACCCTCTTGAAGAATCATCATCATCTTCTTTCGGCTGTTCCCGTTAGGGGTCGCCACAGCGGATCATCTGTTTCCATTTCTTCCTGTCCTCTGCATCATGCTCTTTCACCCCAACCGCCTGCATGTCCTCTCTCACCACATCCATAAACCCTATCTTAGGCCTTCCTCTTTTCCTCTTACCTGACAGCTCCATCCATAGCATTCTTTTCCCAATATACCCAGCATCCATTCTCAGCACATGTCCAAACCAATGCAATCTCGCCTCTCTTGCTTGGTCTCCAAACTGTCCAACCTGAGCTGACCCTCTAATATACTGATTCCTAATCCTGTCCATCCTAGTCACACCCAGTGCAAATCTTAACATCTTTAACTCTGCCACATCCAGTTCTGACTCCTACCTTTTTGTCAATGCCACCGTCTCCAACCCATATAACATAGCTGGTCTCACTACCCTCTTGTAGACCTTCCCTTTCACTCTTACTGGTACCAGTCACAAATCACTCCTGACACTCTTCTCCACCTATTCCACCCTGCCTGTACTCTCTTCTTCACCTCTCTTCCACACTCACCATTACTCTGAATGTTGATCCCAAGTACTTAAACTCATCCACCTTTACCACCTCTACTCCCTGCATCCTCACCATTCCTCTACCCTCCCTCTCATTTACACACATATATTCTGTTTTAGCCCTGCTGACCTTCATTCCTCTCCTCTCTAAAGCATATCTCCACCTCTCCAGGGTCTCCTCAACCTGTTTTCTACTCTCACTACATATCACAATGTCAACTGCAAACATCATAGTCCACGGGGACTCCTGTCTGATCTCGTCTATCAACCTGTCCATCACCACTGCAAATAAGAATGGGCTCAGAGCTGATCCTTGATGTAATCCCACCTCCACCTTAAACGTATCTGTCACTCCCACCACAGTCCTCACCACTGTCACACTACCCTCGTACATATCCGGTACCACTCTTACATACTTCTCTGCCACTCCCAACTTCCTCATACAATACCACAACTTGGCTCTAGGCGCCCTGTCATATGCTTTCTCTAAGTCCACAAAGACACAATGCAACTCCTTCTGACCTTCTCTGCATTTCTCCAACAACACTCTCAGAGCAAATATTGCATATGTAGTGCTCTTTCCTGGCATGAAACCATACTGCTGATCATCACCTCCCTTCTTAACCTAGCTTCCACTACTCTTTCCCATAACTTCAAGCTGTGACTGATCAATTTTATCCCTCTGTAGTTACTGCAGCTCTGCACATCACCCTTATTCTTAAAGATAGGTACCAAAACACTTTTTCTCCACTCCTCAGACATCCTCTGACTTTCCAAAATTTCATTAAACAACCTGGTTAAAAATTCCACTGCCATTTCTCCTAAGCACCTCCATGCTTCCACTGGTATGTCATCTGGGCCAACAGCCTTTCCATTCTTCATCCTCTTCATAGCTGTCCTTACTTCCTCCTTGCTAATCTGTTTCACTTCCTGATTCACTATCCCCACATCATCCAACCTTCTCTCTCTCATTCTCTTCATTCTCAGCCCTTCGAAGTACTCTTTCCATCTACTCAACACACTCTCCTCACTTGTGAGTACGTTTCCCTCACTGTCCTTTATCACCCTTACCTGCTGCACATCTTTCCCAGCTCTGCCCCTCTGTCTAGCCAATCAGTACAGGTCCTTTTCTCCCTCTTTAGTGTCCAGTCTCTTATACAACTCTCCATATGCCTTATCCTTAACGCCACCTCTCTCTTTGCCATGCGCCTCATCTCCTTATACTCATGTCTACTTTCTTCATCTCTTTGACAATCCCACTTCTTCTTCTTCAGCCTCTTCCTCTGTATACTCTCCTGTACCTCCTCATTCCACCACCATGTCTCCTTCTCCTCCTTCCTCTGTCCAGATGTCACACCAAGCACCTTTCTAGCAGTCTCCCTTACTAGCTCTGTGTAGTTACTCAGCTATTCGGTAACTCTTCACTGCCTCCCAGTGCCTGTCTTAACTCTTCCCTGAACTCCACCTCACAATCACCCTCTTGAAGAATGACTGCACCAAATTTCAAAGCATCACAAGAAAAAGTAACTGGTTTGGGAACCTCATAGTATCTGAGAGTTGGTGAACTGGCATTTCTCTGTTTCAGGACATCAAATGCTCTCTGGTATTGTTCTAACCATGACCTGAATAGATCTTTGTGTGTCAGCTCTCTAAACAGTGCTTAAAGTTGGCTCAAGTCTGGAATGAATTTGCCTAGGTAGTTAACCATGCCAAGAAAATGTTGTAGGGCTTAAACATTGTCTGGAGCTGGCATCTCAAGAATAGCAGTTTGCTTGGAAGGATCTGGTCATAAGCCTGAACTGGTAAATAAATGACCAACATAAGTAACTTCTCATAGCCTGAACTTGCACTTCTGATGATTTAGCTTCAGGTTCACTTGCTGTGCTCTTTCCAGAACTTTCCTTAGGTTTCTGTCATGCTCAGGTTCACCATTACCTCCAACTAGAATATCATCTACTATAGTAGCATACTGATACCCAGAAAAAAAAATTGCTCCATTACACACTGGAAGACTTCACTGGCAGAATTTATCCCAAATGCCATTCTCAAAAATCTGTACCTGCCAAAAGGAGTACTGAAAGTGCTTAGCAATGAATATTTTCTATCAAGCAAAATTTGCCAAAAATAAACTCTCTGCATCCAAGACAGAAAAAAAAAAACAGTAGCATTTGGTATACAAGTAGTGACTTCGACTGTATGCATTGGACGATTATGTCTTTTTTGAGCTTTGTTCAAATCTCATGGATCAGTGCAAATTCTATTATCTGAGCTTTTCTTATGAGCAACGACCATGGACTATCGATCATGGACAATACCCATTCAGTTGGTTCTTCAACTGGACAAATTACACTTTGGGGCACCATTTTATCTAGCTTGGCTAAATTACACTTGGGGCACCATTTTATCTTGCTTGGCTTGACTCTGTTCTGCATAGGTACTGGAACTTTCTGGGCTGGCCTGACAACTGGACTGAGTTCAGGGTCTACCTTCATGGAGTACACATCTGGGAGTTTGCCTAGTCTGTCTTCAAAAAAATCAGCATAGGTAGAAAAAATAGACTTCGCAAAACTAGAACAGTGGTCTTTTAAGCTTACATGGTGTACTTCCTTATTAAATATAAGTAGTTCCATTTTCAAATTTTCTCTGAGGCCTAATAATGACTGTACATGCCTTTTAACCTCAAAAAATTGTAAGTCGTAGCTATTTCCAGCAGAAGAACATGAAAACACTACTGAATCTTCGGTTTGAATTTCACCACCACCTTAAGCGACAAGCATTGTACACTTTTCCAAATTATGCTTCTCACCAGCACATACTCTAGCAAATGTTTCTGCTGACATAACATTGCACTTTGAACCAGTGTCAGCTTTGAGCTCTACGGGTTTTGCATTTATCAGAACAGTAAAAAATAATTCATTCTTTGCAATAAATCTACTGCATTGACTGTTTCATTAAACCCAGATACACCATCAACATAAAAAGTAAGGTCACCGCTTTCTAATTGATCAACTTGCCTCTTTGAATGTTCTGTTTTAATAAGAGTGTCCCTTATTTGATTTATGCAACCTTTTGAAATGATTTCACATATTGCATTTGTGGCACTGCTGACCAAAAAGCACTTTACTCTTTTGGGTTCATGATTTGTACCACAATTATGACAGTTGACTATGAAACTGGCTAGAGGCACATTCCTTGAATTTGCGGACTCACTCTTATGCTTCACTGAGACTGTGTGATTTTCAGAGTATGCCTTGAAACTTGCTAGAAAAGTACAGGGTTTTTTCAGTGACTGTTGCAGGACTTACAGTTGCTGCCATGTGCTTGGGACTGTTTCTCTTCACCGTGTGCTGCATACTATCAGCATGAGCTTTGGAAGATACTGGAAGCATGCATTTACATTTGTAAGCATATTTGTGTGCTTTTCTGTGAGCTGATATCTGACAAATCTCAATGGCTTTATTCAAAGTTAAATCACTGTCACAAAGCAAAATCTTTCTCACAGCATCATCAATAATATCACACACAAGTCTGCCTTTTATTAACTCATTCCTTAAATCAGCAAATGTGCACATTTTAGCCTCATTTCTCAAGTCAGTTATAGTAATGTCTTTCGGCTTTTCCCAGTTAGGGGGTCCCCACAGCGGAACTCTGGTCTGCCAATGATTGGCAGTGGATTTTTATGGTGCTGAGGTGCCAGCCCGATGCCCAACCTTCAAAGAAGGCACACTCATTCACGCATGCACTTACCTGCATGTCTTTAAATGTCAGTTAACCATGGGGAGGACATGCAGACTCCACATAGAAGGCGCTCCAGCAGAGAATCGAACTGGAGAACCTCTTGCTGTGAGGTGACAACGCTAACCACTGCACCACAGTGGACTTCAAGTCAGTTATATATGTCCCTCTTCTCCACCAACCAACCTTACCAGGTTGTTTCCCCTCCCTTCTACCCAAAATTTTCAACCCTACTATCTCCCACAAAGGGAAGGGTTAAGCCAAACATCATTCGGTGTACCCATCATCTGCAAAGTACATTAGCACCCTGTCATCACACCTTGACATACCAGCACTAAAACAGCCTGAATGAAAATATTCACATTAATACTATGGTTTTGTACACTTATATTTCTGACTATTACAAGGTATCTAAAGATGATCAAGCCTGATTAGTAAGCAACACATGAGTACAATCCAGTAAGGAATTGGCAGACTATGTAATTAACAGTTTTACCTTCAATACAGCAAAGCTACTCTTTGAAAAGAGGGAAACTTCGGACATAGCTAACTGCATCTTTGAAATCCTGGAATATATAAAAGAAGCTTCTTCAGAATTAAAATAAATCATAGCCTGGTTCTGATCATATCCTTTCAATTTTATCACCATTAAAATAAATGAAATACTAACAGAACAGCAGCCAATGAAAGGCCTATCAACTATAGCTAAAAACTCTGATACAATTTACTTAAGCTCCTGGCTACAGCTTCAAAAAGAGCCCAAAACTGTTGCAAAGTGTAACAATCTTGTAACAATTCAGAATAAACAATGAATAACTGGCTGAATGGCATTTAAGCAGCCATGATCAAGTTCCAAATACAGGGTTTAAATACTTTACCATGCCAGGCAGTGCTACTGCAGACATCGGTTCCATGAGCAAATCAGGAATGGTACTGAGAACACCTTAAGTGACTTTTAACCCAGACAGGGAGTAGGATGTCTAAATGATTAACTAATAAATTGGATACACTTTGGATCAAGCAGTATCATTCCAAGTGGAAAGTTCATCCCTTGTGGAGTGACTTATGACTCTATGTTAGGTCCATTTTTTGATCTATTTATACATTCTGTTGAAGGAAGTAATAGTGTTTGGTATTCTAAATTTACAGATAATACAGACTGGGCACCATAGTTACATCAACATCTGAAGAATAGCTTCTTAGCCTCTTCTGAACTTCTAATGTAAGCTTTTATTCGTGCTTGTGAGAAGAGCAGTAACCACCATTATACTCTCTATGACTGAATTTTGGATCAAGTTAAAGCTTACTGAGATTTAAAGTCAATTATAAACTTGACTACATGACCAGTATAAATAAAATTATCTGAATACATTACTCCAAAATTCAAACTATTTGAGTTATGATTTCTTCAAAACCTGACATGATCTCGATTCTTCTCGACTCTACTACTTAGTGAATATAATGTCAGCAGATACACAGTCCAGCAACTCTCATGACCAGAATATATGCAAAGGTTTTACACCATACATATCTGGGGACACCATAATTTAACATACATGGAACACTTATCTAAACTAAAATTGTTTTCAGTATATTAACGGCTTTTTCATGGATAATTAAACTTATATATTTAAAGTAGTCATGTCAGACATGTTGAGTATAAACTTAAACACATTTATCACTCAAAAAAAATCAGGGTTTATGTCTGATGACCAATATATGAGGATATGTGTTGTTAAAATATGCAATCATTTACTTGTCATTTTAACATCAATTAAGTCCTTTTTAAGTTTAAAAAGTATCTTAGATAATTTAATAACAAAATATAAATATGAAAGAATCTTAGGCAATTTAGTAGCACATATAAGTAATAAATGAATGTGCTACTAAATGTGCTCTCATCCAAAAAAAGGAAGCCAATCTGGTGGTCCCCTGCCATAAACAAACTTTACAACAAAAGGAAGAAACTTTTGCAGAAAAGAGGAAAATCCCAGGATGCAAAAAACTCCCTTACTAGCCTCAGTAAGAAACTGAGATGCCTCATAAAATCCTCCAAAGCTAGTTACGAAAATAAAATTGCCAAAGATTCCAAAGACAACCACAAAGCATTCTATAATTATGTCAAGAATCTAAATGGCAATGCTCAGATCTGCTCTGAGCTAAAACAGAATGGCATTAAATATACTGATCCGAAGGATATTGCCAATATCCTGGCAGATCGATTCAGTGCCAACTTCACCCCACTCTCACCCCCTAAATGGCCCATTTCAATACCGGAAGATTGCCAAATTCCAGTAATAACGGCCACACAGGTACAAAACGCACTCTCTAAAGCCAAGAATACAGCATCCATGGGACCAGATGACATCCCGGGCTGTGTACTACATGAACTACAATATGAACTGGCACCTCACCTAAGTGTCATGTTTAATCATAGCCTCACCTCAGGTTTCATGCCCACTGAGTGGCGCAGAGCTACAGTTATCCCAATCCACAAGGGGATCCACCTTGGATCCCGGAAACTACCGTGCCATCAGTCTGACAAGCCTTATCTGCAAGGCCATGGAGCATATTATCATGGAACTTATAAACAAAGACATTGGCAACCTTCAAACACTGGACCCCACCCAGTTTGGGTTTGTGAAGGGCCGATCTTGTCTCCTGAACCTGATTGACTTCTTTGAATCAGTCTCCAGAGCCATGGACAAGGGTAAGGTGGTCCACACAGCCTATCTAGACCTTGCCAAGGCCTTTGACACCATCCCCCACTCTGGAATCATAGATAAACTTACTAAGTTGGGCATTAATCCCTATGTCACCCAATGGGTTGCTAAATGGCTTACTGATAGAACCCACACTGTAAAAGTAGCCGACTCCAAATCCATCTCCAGACAAGTGACAAGTGGAGTACCTCAGGGTTCAGTCCTGGGGCCACTCTTGTTTGGCATCTACTTCTCTGAAGTACAGGTCAACACTAAGGGACTCTGGCTAACAAAGTTTGCAGATGACTGCAAACTGGGAGCCATTATTGAATCCTCAAATGATGTGGCTACTCTACAAAAGGGCCTTACAGAAACAGATGCTTGGTGCCAGAGCCATGGGCTCAAGCTCAATGCCAAGAAATGTATTGTTATCCCCTTTGGGAAAAAACATGTATCCATGAATTACCATATAGGTGGCAGTACACTAAACACAGAAAGTGTGATAAGAGACTTAGGGACACAGGTGGACAGTGGTCTCACCTTCGATAACCACATCGCCACAACAGTCAGGAAATCCTTCTATGTGGCACACCTCATCACGAAGGGCTTTTCATCCAGAAAAAAGGAGGTCATTGTCCCACTGTACTCATCCCTCATTAGACCCATTATAGAATACAATGCCCCATTTGGTATGTACCTCTACATCTGAAACAACTGGAAAGGCCTCAGAAATACCTCACTAAAAGAATCACAGGCCTAAAGCAGATGCCCTACGCTGACCGCCTTAAAAAACTCCAGCTATACTCTGTCGCATATCGTCTACTCAGAGGCGATCTCTGCTTAACTTACAAGGCCATGTCAAACCCAGAGCTGTTGGACATGCTACACTTAAAGAAATCCCAATCCCTCAGAGCTACACGCTCCAGGGATCTAAACCTTGTCATCACAATAAACAAAACATGTTGGAGGGATAGGTTCCTGACCCAGAGACTCCCCAGACTCTGGAATAGATTGCCCATACATGTCAAGCAGAGTGCCTCTTTGGACCTCTTCAAGAGGAACCTTGACGATTGGATGGGAGAAAGGAAATTCACCCCAGGGATCACATCAGTCGCCCTGCTAGACAGGGGTCCAGGAAAGTAAATAATGTGGGAAGAAATACCCAGGGAATTGTTATGGCTAGGCTTGTATAGGCCCTAGGGCTGATAGCCTAGTACCAACCTATGAACCTATGAAGAGGACACAAGCTCCTTAGCAGCCTATTCAAGGCTTACAGCTTATTACATATTCACATTGTAACATTATAACAATCATTGGCTTTGCACAGTAGAAGCCATGCGTAGTTCCTTCTAGCAGCTCAATACATATAGATGACATATGACAGATTAGCAGAGAATGTTTTTTAATGACTATTATCATGATACTGTTAATTGTAAAAAAAAAAAAAAAAAAAAAAAAAGATGTTTTGTATAATACAATTTAGGATGATTGCAAGCCGTGACATCTCTATTTTTATATCTTGTTTTCTCACTGAACTTAAAGAAACTATAATTATGATCCTTGAATCTGAGGAAATAAAAATACAAATCAAGGGAACATATGCTAAGTAATATTTTAGACTATATCCCTTATCCAAGGTATACCATACTCAGATTAAGTATACATAATTAGCAGTGGTCGGGGTGTTGGGGCAGAGCCCTGTTCTGCAAAAAATTATTTAAAGGTACAACAATAAACCTTAGAGTCATGCTTTATTTTTCTAAATACTAGGACTTGCAAAATGGTCTTGTATTTCCATTTGGGAGACATGTCTCCCGCACTACAGTCACCAATAAACATGTCTGTCCACCTTCCTCTGCAAAAAATAAAAATACAGTTTAAGGGAAAATATACTAAGTGCTATTTTGGAATATACCCCTTCAAAAACACTCTTTTTTGTGGAAAACAGGAAGAAAGTCTTTATATTTAGTATAATTACAAACTATTAATTATACAATGAAAGATCATAAAAGATGAAAAATGGACATGCTGATTGGACAGCCTAAACAGCACGCTCATTGTAAATCCAGCAAATACCAACAAAATGTAACATTGAGTGGCCACACCTTCCTGTTGGCATATGCAAAAGAACAGAGATGCATACAAGGAAAATCAGGAAAGTGAAAAAAATAAAAAAATAAAAAAAAATAACCTGATTTTCCTTGTATGCACTACATTGTGAGTGAAACAACTAGTATATAGGTGTATTCAGTGTAGAATACACACTCAGCAAGCAATACAACACACATCCATATACTACTTTCTGTCTCACAATGTACTACATACAAGGAAAATCAGGTAATTTTTATATTTTTTTACTTACCTGATTTTTCTTTTATGTAGTACACTATGAGTCAGCAAGCAATATACAGACATGGTCCGTATATAAAGCAGTCACCAAGCACACTCCATACATAAAACCCCTTAACAACACTTTATTTTTATTTTATTTATTTATTTGTTGACCGGGAAAGTCCGACTGGATAGATGTCCATTTTCAGCAGAGGCCCAGGGAGATAAGCTCCAAATACAATACAAGAAATTTTGAATAAAAATAATAAGCAAATTAAAGAGAAATTTTATACTAGTAATACTCAAATTAAAAACTGTAAACAGACTAATGTATACATATTTTTTTTTAAAGTACGGTCATAAGACATGACAAACAAGGGTAGGGAGATATTGCTTATGCTACAGAAAAATACTTTTGGAAGAGTTTGAGGAGAGAAACACCAAAGGAGGAGGAATTCAGAAATTATAGACTTAAGAGTGATAAGCCAAGAGGTGCCAGTGTCAGTCAGGATTTGAGAATGGACATAGCCATTGTGATTTTACAAAGATTTTAAGTTGTTTTTTGAAAAGTGGAGTGGAAGTCAGGGATGTAAGTTCACTTGGTAGCTTATTCCAAGAGTTACCAATCAAGTTAATAAATAGGGAGTCACCAGATTTATTTAGATTTTAGGGTAGAGACAAGTAGTCTGTTGGCAGATCGTAAGGTAGCAAGATATTGATAGGGGATAATAAGGTTTCTGAGTGTGGGAGTATTTGAGGAATGATGCAGGATCGTGAATGATTATGTGTTGCTGAAAAAGAAACTGGCTTTGCAGTTCAAGCCATCCTAGAAGCTTTAGGTTTTTGCAGTGATGGGTACGATATGGGGTATCAGGGGCAAATCTGGCTATGTTGTTGTAAGCTGTGGCCAGCTTACTGATATTGCTTTTGGAGAGGTTTGTAAAGATTAGGCAGGCATAGAGGAGAGCAGAGAGTAGGTGAGTTTGGGCAATAGTAGTCCTGGCTGAAGTTGTGAGAAAAGGTTGAATTCTGTATAGGGAACCAAGTTTTCTATTCATTGATTTGATAGTTAGGTTATGGGTGTCAAAATTAAGATTGTGATCAATTGTTACCTCCAAACATTTGGTGGTAATGTCAGGAACTATTGTGGTGCCATTTTTAGATATGACTGTGAAGTTTATGGCGGGGGACTTAAGAGTAGGGGTAAACAGTAGTAATTTAGTTTTTTTAGGGTTGAGGAGGAGACAGCATTGATGGAACCATTTTTCTACTAAGGTAAATATTTTTGGGGTTTTGGCTTGAAGTTGGGCAGGTGAGGAGGAGTATCAGATTAAAGATGAGTCATCAGCATATTGTATACAGGTAGTTTGAGGAAGGGAGGTTTTCAGATCATTAATGAAAATGGTAAAGAGGAGTGGTCCCAAGATTGAACCTTGTGGGACTCCGAGAGTAATAGGGAGCAGAGATGACAGTTCATTGTCCCAGAGGGCTGCTTGCTGTTTGTTTCCTAGGCAAGATTGAAACCATTTGAGGGAGTGTGTATCTAATGCAAGAGAATTAAGTGTGTTTATCAATAGTTCATGATTCACCATGTCAAATGCCTTGGATAGGTCAATAAAAATTGCAGAGGATAGGAGATTGTCATTATGAGTTTTATTTATACAGTCAGTAAAGGATAAGAGAGCTGTGGTGGTGCTATGATAAGAGAACACATTCAAAAAACATGAAAAGAAGCATTTCCCACTCTGCCAGAGCATACAACATAGTAAAAATAGTTACAGCCCCACAAATTGCTTACAGTGTCCCATAAACACATTTAGCACCAATTGTACAATAATATCTGGAATCCCTTACAATCTAAATAATAAAACAACATACTAAACCAAACCAGAGTGAAAAACAGTGTACCACAAAATAGAGCAGGCGTATGCAAAAACAGAAGACTCCCAAGAAACAAGCAACTAAAATTGCGAGCCTTCATTGTGAGCACTTTTGTAGAGGTCAATGCCCCCACTTCTTCAGACAACTTGCAAACATCATTTCCAAACCTTATATATGTTTAATTGACGTCCTTGATTATTTAATTATTTCTCTAATTGGTAATTTACTGCTACTAAAAACCTAAAATAAAAACATATTAAAACACTACTATATTAAATATTGGCACAACATATACATTGTTTAGACAAATAGCTTCCTTAAAAAACTTTATATATATATATATATATATATATATATATATATATATTATAAAATATATATATTAAATAAAGATATAAACATTAAAAATAACTAGCAACTACCTATTATATATTTTTAACACACCTTTTCCATATTGCAATAGCTCAACCATTATCTGCGCAATGCTTTAAGCTTTAAGATACTTTTAATAGACATATATTCATTTATAACAAGGTGGATTTAAACAGTATTGATATACCATCTCAAGAATGGTTTGGTTTGGTAGTCTAGTCTCATGGCAAGTGAAAACGAAAGCAACTCTCAGTCTTTATTTTCTCAGCAAAACGGAAATGCTGAGGTTCCTGCTACTATTTCCCCTATTGGGAACTTGACTGCGTTGGTTAATGTTTTATTAACATTGAGTTGATGCTCTTTCTCAGAAGCTCGACCAGGAAGTTAGGACTCAGGGGAGTCCGACTAGATTGAATCCGGAATCGGAACCTTTTTTTTCCTCCTTTTAATGATGGTCAAGTAAGGGCGGCTTATGGTACACCTAACGGAAATGGATTTGCTGAGCAAAGACGAAGCAATGTTGGTTCTATACTTATGAACACGCCAGTGAATGGACCGGGTAATTCTCAACCCATACCCCCCCCAACAGTGGTATTCCCTCCATGTCGCATTTTCTTAAAAACAAGGATTTTTTCAACAATATAGCGATCAATGAAGAAAGGCATGAACACAATGCAACGGTGAGTAACATCACTGAACTGCTTAATAGTTTTGATCAGAAGTTATATTACAACTGAAAACGGCGTACTTTCATGAATGTATTTCAAAAAAGATTGTTCCCAAGGGCTTGCGACAGTGGAGGTACCCTGTTGGGTTGATTGAAAATTCAATTTTTCATCAAGAATTATTAGCCTTATTTGATAAACAAGGCTTCGACTTTCTGCATGCTCTAAGTAATTTTTACAATGGGGAGATAAATAATCTTAAATCTGAACTTGAGGTTTTAGAACATGCCATTTGTTGTGACAGTGATTTTATTAAGTACAAATACGATTATGCTAGGATATATACTAGCACTGATGCCACAATGAACAAGCTGTTGCTAAATAAGAAAAGGAAAACTGACAGGGCTCTCAAAGAGTATGCCAACAAAAAAGCATACCCCCCACCACCAATGGTATCTAATACGAATTTACCCCAGGGCTTATTTAACTATGAGACTGATACAACACCCGAAGGCAATGACTTAAGGGCTCATAACACGAATATGCAGTCTTCAACACTGCATCGTAGTGAAAGAATTAGAAGTAACAACACCCAAGGCCAGGGTCCCCATCATGATAGGGGGAACAATAACGATCAAAATAGTACCAATAATGACCAGGGTTTTCGGAGGGGCAGTGGGGTAAAATACAACAATTCAGACAGCAACAAGAACCAACGCCAGAAGAAAAATCGCAAGAAACAGAGGAGGAGATAACAACAAATGAACTGGAAGGACCTAATATCCTTCTAAGTTCGCAAGGTGACTTCAAAATCTTTAATTATACTGTTCTTAACATAGAACAGAATATGACTGATTTTTTTGCAAATGGCTTGTCTTTTGTCCCCGATCGAAGGGATGATGTTGTAAAAACTATATTGGACCTTAAATTGTATGTTCGCAAATTGAACTTGGCAGTGTTAGTGGGTACTAATTCTTCGTTAACTAACACACTTAGGGTATCTGGTGTATTCAACCCCCCCTACAAGTCACTTTAAATATCTTTGAAAAAATGTGCAAAATTGATCTAAGAACATTACTGGATGTGAAAAGTAAAAAATCTGTCTTAACTAATATTAGCAAGGAAGAAATGGATTTTATAAAATTGTTGAACTACTGCAATATTAGAGTTATGAACCCAGATAAGGGGTGTGGGTTGGTGTTTATGGACCAATCAGAATACGAAAGAAGAATGTACCAATATTTGAGTTCTGACACTTATATTCTTGTGAGTCTTAATGAAGTTAACACTGCCTACAAAAGAATTAGGGGAATGCTCACTGACCTGTTTTTGGAAGGGTCTATTGACATAGATACCTTCCAGTATTTGTCTATGCCAGCTCCTAGAATCCCAATAATCTTTGGCACACCGAAGTTAAACAAAAGTTTAGAGGACCCCCCCCCATTCAGGCCCATAGTGGACGGTAGAGGTTCGATAACTTATGCATGTGCCAAATTTATAGATAGTATTCTAAAACCATTATTAAGTAAGGAACAACAACTATGTCGGGATTCTTGGAGCTTCTTGGAAAATATAAACAAGTTAGAATTCGATGACAAATACATTTTTGTGATCATTGATGTAAAACATTTATACACTGTTATCCCTCAAGCCTTGGGTATTTCATAGACAAGGGAGTTCATGATCCATCACAAAGCTGAGGATAACAAAGTGTATTTAGTGGAGACGTTGCTTGACATTATGCTATCAAATAATTACATTATGCTCAATAAAGAGATTTTTTTACAAAATACAGGGGTGGCCATGGGGTCACCGTGTGGGGCCAGCTTTGCTAATAGCATTATGGCCCATTGGGAATGATCTTGTCTGTTTAAGAACCAATTGGTCCAACAGAATGTCCTTTGGTACACCCGCTATCAAGACGACATGTGTCTGATTTGGAAGGGGGAAGTTGAGCATACAGATACATTTATAACTGATATTACTGCAATGACTGACTTCCTAGAATTTACCTTCACTGTTGGTGTTGACACCATTACATACCTTGATGTAAAAGTAACAAAGGATAGGAGTAAATGTCAGTATAAAACTACAGTCTATAGAAAACCCACACACTCTAACGCCCTTTTACATTTTTCCAGTTGTCACCCTTACCACCAAAAGAAAGCTGTGGTTAAGGGTCAATTGGTAAGGGCAGCAAGGATGGTGTCTGATGATGATTTTCTTGAGGAATGTGAAAAATTGAAAACTATGTTCCTTAAGAGAGGCTATCCTTATTGCCAGTTGACAGACATCATTCTTGAGGTTAGAGCAAAGAGGGAAATTGGACATTTCAAGCCCCTTGTTTATAATAAGGTGGACTTAAACAGTACTAATATACCATCTTAAGAAAGTATGAATAATAGGGGTCAATTAAGTAAAAACAATAACCTTACTTTGAATTTCCTGTCCACTTTCTCCATTGATTCTAGGGAGATTAAAGAAATTTTCATCAAGAACTGGGCCATCATATCAGAGGACCATATAATTAGTAAAACAGTGCATATTGGACCCAAGTTTACTTACAGAAGGGGCCTAAATTTAAAAAGCATAGTAGAGAGAAAAAATATCAGAAATATGAAGGGTACTGAACTTAATTTTATAGGAATGAGAAAATGCGGAGCATGCTCATACTGTAGGTTTATTAAAACAGGGACTTCCATCAAGATAAGGGATAAGTCATATAGTACACATGGGAGATGCAACTGTGAATCAAAAGGTGTAGTGTATGTTGAGATTTGTGACTCATGTTCGTCTTTTTATATCGGGAAAACCAAAAGGAAGTTTAAGCAAAGAGTATATGAACACCAATATAGTATACTCAAGGGGGATATCAATAACGCTTTAGCATGTTATGGACCACCCAACACATAAATTTACATATTCTGTGTTGCAACAAATTCCACATGATCCAAGAGGAGGGCCTTGGCAGCTCAACTTGGAAGAACAAGAAATATTTTGGCAGATAAGAACCTCAGCATATTCCCCTCCTGGATTAAATGAGTATATGTCTATTAAAAGTATCTTAAAGCTTAAAGCGTTACGCAGATAATGGTTGAGCTATTGCAATATGGAAAAGGTGTGTAAAAAATATATAATAGGTAGTTGCTAGTTATTTTTAACGTTGTTTATATCTTTATTTAATATATATATATATATATATTTTTACAATATATATAAAAGTTTTTTAAGGAAGGTATTTGTCTAAACAATGTATATGTTGTGCCAATATTTAATATAGTAGTGTTTTAATATGTTTTTATTTTAGGTTTTTAGTAGCAGTAAATTACCAGTTAGAGAAATAATTAAATATTCAAGGACGTCAATTAAACATATATAAGGTTTGGAAATGATGTTTGCAAGCTGTCTGAAGAAGTAGGGGCATTGACCTCTACAAATGCGCTCACAATAAAGGCTCGCAATTTTAGTTGCTTGTTTCTTGGGAGTCTTCTGTTTTTGCATATGCCTGCTGTATTTTGTAAAACAACATAATAACCAAACTTGCATTAAAGTAAAAGAAAAATGAAATAAATAATAAACTAGAACTAAAAGTCTAGAACTATTTTCTCTCAGAAAAAGTGGAAGAATGCAAAATAAAACAAACAAGAACCTAAAGAACAAAAAAACACACATCTAATACCATTGTATAACAGCAGTAAGCCATGGCTGGGTGTGGGAAATACTGGATTTATCCACAGTTGGCTTTCTTTGGTCACTCTGGCTTCACCCTCTTGACCAGACCATGCCAACCATGGGTAAAATCCAGCATTACCCACACCCAACCTTGGGCTATTGTTATATTGTATGACAATGACTCGAGTAATATCATAATAATGGTACCAAAGATATTTTACATTCATCTCTTATTGACTGTATTCACATGTCGATTCTGTAACTTTGTACAAATGACAAATTCCATTTTCATACATAAGCAGAGTAAGCTTAAAGAGGTTGATATTTTTAGATGTCTTCATTTATCTATAAATGAAATGGACATAATGCATTTTATGTAGGATAAAGGCTACTGAAGGGACTTAAAAGAAAGCAGTTTCTCAGTCTACTCAAATTCTAAGGGCTGTATTATTTGAATTTTCCTGCATGTAAAATAGGTCCCCCAACAACCCAGCAGAGATTCTGACCTCACACACATGGACATTTTGGGATGGTAATGCAAAGTTTCCTAATAAAAGTGAATATAATTCTAACTTGCCTTAGTTTGTGATATTGTACATTCCCAGTGCATTTCAATACCTTCTAGATGTTATTTCACTTAGCATGGGTCTCTGTAATCACAACACTGGTCCTTTAAATAAATTACCATCTAGGACTGTAAAATATTCATTTGAAGCCAAACAACACTGTCTGCTGAATTACTATTTTTACACCTGCTGTTGCATTTATTGATAACCTTTCTTAATCTTTTGCTGCCTCTCTTATAATGGATTTGCCAATAACTGGATCAATTCCAAGTATTTAAATATTTGTTCAATAAATATTGAACAAGCAAGCCTGATATTACAAAAATGTCATACCCTTCCTCAACTATCACCACCACAAACATAAAATAAGCAACAGTAAAAAGAAAAATCAATAAATGGTGTAAGATTTATGTAAGTCTGAGAGGTCCACTCATAGTAGCAACAAGGGTCCTGGAAATCCGGGAAAAAGTAGTAAACTGACATGGAATTCTTAATTATGTTTCTAAGTAAAGAATAAGTATGAAGTTCTGAATGCACAAAAGTTAATGTATGCATCTAGACATATATTTAAATGTTCAAGAGCAGAAGTGAGTGTGTGTGTGTGCGCAAGAGAGTGACAGAGAATGAGAGAGAGAGAGAGACAGTGGATCAGATATCTATGACTGTGATTCATATCTTAGATAATCTGTTATTTAGTGCAGGTTTTATTGTAGGAAAATTTAGACACCATGGCTTTTTCATTACTCCTAATAAATATATTTTGATTCTTGGATAAGTAAACAACTATTTATAACACACATTTCTTATTACAGCTGCAGTATATATTAAACTAGTGCCGTGCAATTCACTCATCCACAAAACAAAGATACCTCACTCGTCCTCTGGTTATATGTTCATTGCATTTTTTTTTCTTTTTTAGTGCTTTCATAAACCTATTTATCTTCAAGGCACTGATTAGCATTTAAAAGTGAACCAGTTTTCTGAGAACATTGAAGAAAAACAGTCTCTCTCCACTTGATCAAATTCAGTATTTCAAAGAAGTCTAATTTATGTAAGAGATATTACTGACTTTCAGCTTTCTTAAAAATAGTATGTGTGTATACATGCACACATGTGTCTGTGCATGTGCATGCTCGTGTATGTATGCGTGTATTTGTGCTCTCTTCTGTTTGAACACAAGACATTGTTGCATGCCTGTGCCTGTCTAAAAGAAGCTACATTCTACAGTAGGGTCTGGAACCATATGCAAGCCATGTCAGTATGTGTACTCCTCTTAGAAGCAGGCAAAACCCAATGAAACATAAGATACTGAGTAGGGAATGGAAATCCAATTATTTGAACACTGTCATTGAGAACTGTTCCTCAAAAAAACACACACACAGACTATCCCTACTTGAGAAAGCAATATACATAGAGAATAAGGCATCACAGTAGTTTTAAATATTTATGTATGCACTGATAACAGCTGGAAGAAGCTGTTTTCAATAGAACACACCCTTTTTACTTTGCTCAGCTGTGGTTGTTCATTTTTGAGCAAAAGGTTCCCAGCCAATTAACTGCGCTACTCTAGTATGAGGACATATAATATTTGGAAGACAAAGTAGTGTGGCCTCAACCTCTTTTAGAGGATGGGTTTTTGCCAGGGACCTTGTAGGATGCTTGCAGATTTGTTTTTGACATCCTGTTGACAGCAGCAGCAGCAAAAATCTTATCAGAGCTTCACTTTGGATTCCTACAAGCCATGAAGGATACACACAGAAGGACCACTCTCCCATTTATATCAGAAGAAACACAGGTGACTGCAAACAGACCAGTGTCTTAACAGTGCAGAGGGTAGTCCTCTAAAACAATAGTGGGAGTCAGTTGTTGACCTTTAACCCCCAGATAACCTCTGACCCTGACTGAAGTGACTTTCTACTTTCACTTCTGTAGGGTTCTACCTCCAGTAATGGGCAATGAGCTGCAGCTGAGCTTCACCAGAAATTAATAGTTTTCAAAGTTTATTTAAATGCATAACACTTTGAAAAATTGTTCATGGTCACTGCAGATTTACTGACATATAAATGTCAGTATAGTAATAATCAGAGTTAGTGTGTCATCACCCAGAATTATACCACAGTACAAGCAGAAAATGATTGATTTCAACAATTGGCTAAGTTTCTGGTGTCATTCTAAGCGGATCCAGTATCTATCTCCCTGGATGACATGATTGACAGACCTCAATGCTTTGCCAGAGCTGGCCTGCATCTGTCACCCCTGGGCTTCTGGATACTGGCCAAGGCTCTTGCCACCCCTATAGTGCCTTTTTTAGGCAGTGTTCCAAAACCAAATTAACACCATAACAGCTACAAACAAATGCAATCTGAGGGTCATGCTGCTCAACGCTAGAAGTCTAAATCTCAAAATGCTCTTGCTCCAAGCACTCCTTAAAAGGGAGAACATCGACATTTCTGCTTTAACAGACACCTGGTTCAAGGCAGCAGAAAGCACCCCTGCACTACCAGGCTGTAACTCATTCCACATCTTTTGGCCCCAGAACTTAGACTGAAGCTCCAAAGTTGGTGGTGTTTTCATATGTGCACACCTCCAGACTGGTAGCCCAACATATTGCATCGGAGATACTTCAGGTGCAGCTAACACTGGGTAAGACAGCGATTCAGGTCATAGCCTATTATAGGTCTCCAACCATTTCCTAAGACACTTAATCCATGTTCCTAAGCACCCTGGGAATATTAGGGTCCAACCTAACACACTCATACTGGGAGAATTCAACTACCCCTCCATTAACTGGGAAAACTACTCATGTACCAATACACTTGCCTGACATTTTCTGGAATTCATTAATTCCAGTGCCCTGGACCAGCTCGTTCTTACCCTCACTAGAGGTAGAAACATCCTTGACCTGGTCATTACTAACGTGGGTGACTGTAGCTCTATACCAATAGTCATCCCCTCCTTGGTTAGAAACGACCACAAACTAATCACCTTAGAAATCCACCCCCCCCCCGCAAAGGTAACCACCATGAAAAACTTCTCCAAAGCTAACTTTGGGCTCCTAAGAACAGAGGTGGCTAACTTCACGGATCCCATGCAAATGGAGAATCGTTGCATGGCTACCAGATCATACACCAATACACTGTATGAACACTTACACAAATGAATGGATCTCACCATGCCCAATAGAACCAAGACACTCTCCTCCAAAAACAGTAAGCTAATCTGGTGGTCCCCTGTCATAAACAAACTCTACAACAGAAGGAGGGAACTGATTCAAAATAAGGTGAAGTCCCAAGACTGGAAAAGCTCCCTTATCAGCCTCAACAAAAAGTTGAGATCCTTCATCAAATCCTCTAAATCTAGCTATGAAAACACAATTGCAGCAGATAGTAAAGACAACCACAGGGCCTTCTATAGTTATATAAAGAACCTCTACGGCAATACCCAGATTTGCTCTGAGCTACTGCACAATGGTGCCTCCTATACCGAGCCAAAAGATATTGCCAATATACTGTCAGACAGATTCAGTGCCAACTCCCCCTCCCAAAGGACCAATCACAATACCAGTAGATTGCCAGGCACCCAGTATCACTGCAGCACAGTTAAAACAGCACTGAGCAAGGCCAAGAATACAGCTTCTATGGGACCTGATAATGTCCCTGGTGTGTTCTACATGAACTACAGAGTGAACTGGCACCTCACCTGTGTGCCATGTTCAATCACAGCCTCACCTCAGGCTTTGTCCCTACAGAATGGCGAACTGCTATAATCCACAATGGAGCAGTGACTACAGACCCTGGGAACTATCGCCCCATTAGCCTGACAAGTTTGATATGCAAAGCTATGGAATGCATCATCATGGACCTAATAAACAAGAATATTGGAAATCTCCAAACTCTGGATCCCACACAGTTTGGTTTTGTGAAGGGTAGATCATGCCTGCTCAACTTGGTCTTCTTCTTTGAGTCAGTCACCAGAGCTGTGGATGAAGGCAAGGTGGTTCCTACAGCCTACCTTGATCTGGCCAAGGCCTTTGATACCATTCCCCACTCAGAAATCGTAGAAAAACTCACTAAGCTAGGCATCAACCCCTATATCATGAGGTGGGTTGCAAAATGGCTCAGAGATAGAACCCACAGTGTGAAAGTAGCTGACTCCAAGTCAGACTGCAGACCAGTCACAAGTGGAGTCCCACAGGGATCGGTCCTGGGTCCTCTCCTGTTTGGTATCTACTTCTCAGAAGTCCAGTACAACACACAAAGGGACTCTGGCTGACAAAGTTCACAGATGATTGCAAGCTGAGATCCATTATTAACTCTCCAAGTTTTGACATCCTACAGAAAGGCCTCATTGAGACCAATGCTAAAAAATGTGTCGTCATCCCCTTTGGGAAAACCCAGTTCCCATGAACTACCACATCGATGGTAGTCCACTGAACACAGAAGGTGTTATAAGAGATCTGGGAGCACAGGTTGACAGCAACCTCTCTTTTGACCACCACGCTGCCACTGTGGTCAAAAAGTCCTTCTATGTGGCACATCTCATTAGTAAGGGTTTTGCATCCAAAAAGAAAAGGTCATTGTCTCCCTCTACTCTTCTCTCATTAGGTCAATCATCAAGTACAATGCCCCATCTGGCATGTACCTCAATAGACACCTGCAGCAACTGTAGAGGCCACAAAAGTACCTCACAAAGAGGATCCTAGGCCTTAAACATTTGTCTTGTATGGACAGACTCAAAATACTTCAACTATTCTCTGTCTCATATCGCCTACTTAGTGGGGATCTCTGCTTGACTTAGAAAAGCCATGTCTGACTCAGCTCTGTTAGAAATGCTACTCTAAAGAAATCCCAATGCCTTGGCACCACCTGCTCCAGAGACCTCAACCTCATTATCACAATCAACAGAACATGCTGGTGGGGCAGGTTCATAGCCCAGAGACTGCCCATGCCATGGAACAGACTTTCCATACATGTCAAACAGAGCACCTCACTGGCCCTCTTCAAGAGAAATCTTGATGAGTGGATGGGAAATAGAAAATTCTCCCCAGGGATCACTCCAGTGGCTCCACTCGACAGAGGCACTGGAAACGAAGGTCAGACGGCACATTACCAGGGTAATCCTATGGGCTAGGCTTGTTAAGGCTCAAGGGCCGCTAGCCTAGAAGACACCTATTAACCTATAAAAATAAAAAAAAAAAAATACTACCTTGTCACTGCCAGACTGCAGATGAGTAGAATGAAAATGCTAGAACTTTGCTGTCCCTGTCAATAGTTTCTTACAGGGTACCATCTGGTGACCTGTCTTCTGTCTGCACCAGGTTCTACAGTGTGAGTAAAAGAGTATAAGAAAATAGGGAGAGATCCAAGGAGATGGGAGACAAAGGCTGTTTGGCAATTAAAATGTCACTGTGTAGCAGTCAGTAAAACAATGGCTACTTAAATCACTTCATTATCACAACAAAGAGAGGTTAGCTAAACCTTTCCACCAACACTGCTTTGTGTGCTGACTTATGTGCATCTACAAGTTCAACACATTGCTTCACTCAAAGCTTTGGGGGGAGGGCATTATGCAAATTAATGCAACTAAATCTTTATCTGCTTCATCCATCATAGATAAATACTGCTGGAACTAGGCAGTTTTGTGAAATAGTGGCATGTAGCATAAGACGACTACAATCCATTTTTAATTTTCATTATTTTATTATGGAAGAGGACTGAGCCTGAAAGCAAAGCTGCTGTTACTTTCTTAGCAGATAGCAATGTGTGTGCAGGTTTTTTTACGATCACTACTCCAATACTAAGTGTTGCTTTCTGGAATAATTTTAATATGGGTCCTGAACTTCTCTGCCACTATAAATTTACCACTATAAAAACTCCAGTTTCTCTCTGCCAATCTCAAGCTTACTACTGCTCCTATTTTTATGTATCTTAAGTAGGGTTACCACCTTTTCAAATGCTCAGAGTGGGACATTTTCTGTAGAAATGTCAGATTTGCAGGACAAAATATACCCATGACCAGTACAAAGGATAGAACTTCACCTTTTTGCCAAAATAAAAGCTTATTCATGTAGCATTTGAGTTGCTTTTGCTATTTCATATAACATTTTGGTGTTTCAGATAAAAATAACAAACTATGGGACTGTCCCTCACAAAGTGGGACAGGTGGTAACCCTAATATTAAGCTTCCTACAGTGTCATTATATTCCCTCCTTCTTGCACTTCACCTCAGTATTGCCTCAGCTGTCAGTGTTTAGAACAAGTAACACTAGCATATCAACAGTCAGCCATATTCTTGTTCATATACCATACGTGTAGCTCATAAATATTTACCACAAAACCATACTGATAACTCATTTTCCTTTGATGGCCCAAACTATTTCATGCTAGTCTGTTTGCTTTCTTTTTTTAAACTTTATATTACTCTCTCAATTTTTATTGTTTATGTATAAACTATTTAGTACCTGCATTTATCAAAGTTATATATTCTTGAGGGTATGTATTCTTGGTTATCGATTTCTTGTATTGTTTTTAATGTGTTTTTGTAATGGAGCTTTTCTCCCCAGGCCTCCACTGAAAAAGAGCCACCACATCCATGGTAAAGAAATGTAACATAAATAAATAACTAAATGAAAAATATGTTTTCATCCCCTACATGTATTACTTTGTAATGCACAAAAGAATGATACTTTCACTTGTTACTGCACAGACACAAGAAAGAAAAACATTACAACACATTTTTATTTCGCATAGTACACTTAATCCAGCTCACACATGCTGTTTTACACACACACATCCAACTTCAGGTATTAGAATAGTGTTTGCTGCAACAGAGTACTCAGAATGCTATTGTTTTGTTAATATTTTGCCCATCTTTTTCATAGCAAACAGTACACATTCAAATGCTGTACCTTAACAGCTTCCCTATAATATCAAAGTATAAAATAGGTTACAGATTCACTCAGAAAAATATGCTTCCTTTTTAGTGTGTGCATTAATATTGTACAAAGCAATGCTACTATTGGGCAAACCTCAGGAAGGGATTTGTAGCACAGAACAGCTTTCAAGTAAGCTTACAAGTGTTATGTTTGTACGCACACACACACACACACACACACACACACACACACACACACACACACACACACACACACACACAAATATCTGTTACAGAATAGCACTTGTTATATAAACAGCTGAATGCTGCTAATGTTCTCTGTCCCACCATTTTTTTAAACAAAGTAAATGCTGTAAACCATGTAAATGCTGTATAGCCCTGCTTCTCAGTAATTGTAAAGGGAAAAGCAAAATATCTCAGCTCTACTTGGTAAGATACATTTCCCATCCCATTATGCATAAATATTTAGAGCACAAAAGCTGTGTTAATGTATTATTGTCTTTTAAATAACAAAGGAAACATACAATCACAAATAGCAATAAATATGGCTGCTCACATCACCTCACCAATACAAATGTCAGCTAAGAGTGTGCTACTGATATTTCTTGCAGGAATAATGACATTGGCTAGTGCTAACTTTAAGATCACAGTTTTGCCATCAGCAATTTTTAAGATGTTTGTGATTACATCTGGATTTTTCTTCTTCTAAATAATTATAGCAACGTAGTAGGATGTCTATCTAGGCAGTTTATCTCTGAAAGTTAAGGCTGTCAGTTAGTCCTAAGTCTGATTCCTTCAGTTTTCAGTTCTGAACTGTGTGACTCAGAGCACTGGAGACAAGGCAGTGCTTCCAGATCACCATTGAAGAGGGACACCAGACAACCAGACAGTGCTTCCGGGTCATCCTTGAAGAGGGACACTTGGGAGTACCTAGTTAATACATAAACAAAATAAAATCAAGCAAAACACTGGTGAGTCTGTGGTAATCGTCAACATTTTATAGTTAAATATTAATAATAATCGCTTTACTTAACAGTCAGTCATGATTCTCTCATCAGCCTACTTTTCCATTTTAAAATATTTTAATTTGCAATGATATTTGGTTTTTTGAGGGGTAGTTTCTGCATAGTTAAAGAACTATGCAGTAGCCATTCTGAAGACAACAGGCCACATGTGGCCTTTCATTGGCAATTTACTTTCGCTATTTACTTCCTCTGATCTTGCATCGATGTAACCCTTTCTGCCAGATGAAGCTAAAGATGACTTCTAGCATGCATGGATGAAGTAGAGGAATAAAGCACTCACTACATCCAAGGCAACCTGGGTTCGACTGGTGGATCATGTGCTTGACTGCACAGTCAGGGATGATAGGCTTCCACTTCTAAGGGGAAAGAGCTGCACAGGATACAATTATGGGGTTGTTTTCCCAGGAGACTAGAGGAACAACCACCTGGGTGATCTGTTATGGGTTTGGTGTCTTGCTAATAGTGGTCGCTTGGAGAAATAAATGGCAGGTTGGAGCTGATGCCCACTGCATGACCATGCTACAGGGTGTTACTGAGTAATATAGAATTAGAGAAAAAATAGGAGCATTACGATTCTGCTGCAAGTATCTTGATCTCCTTTCTGGCCTTGAACATGGGTCAGAGTTAGGCTTGGGAGGCTAATGTTAGATTCATTATATCTGTTTAATGAGCAGACGCCCCAGGAGTAGCTGAGAGCCAGATGCAAGAATTCAGAAATACACAAGAAAGCTAACTTCTGGGGTAAAGTGCAGCAATTGAAAGTACTTTTTATATGCTTTAAAATATTTTATCTCACACATAAAAGCCATTTGGTTAAAAGATGGACTCCTATTCATCAATTATTACAATAACTCAGTTTACAGAAGGGAAAATTTTATATAAAAGGGAGTACAGGAACTAGAATTTTAATTTTTGGAAGCTGCCTGTCTCAGAATTTAAGATGTGGTCAGTTGCTATTTACAATACTCAAATAAGAGACACTGGTTTAGCAATGAAAACATTTTTTTTTCAGAAATGGGCAACTGGGTTTGATTGTAATTACATAACTCCTGCATCAAGTATAGCAATAAAAAATGTTGCACAGAATACCACAATGTTCCTGTCAATGTCCAGCCATTTTACCTGTTCAAGTATATACCGCCAAGGGGTACCTTCTGTAGTTAAAATGCAGCATACTATTACCTTCATCCCTTACTGCAAAATAAACTGTCACAGCTCCACCTGAAAAATAGATTTTCCCATGCATGTGTGTTTTAATGTATATTGCAGGTAGCATGGTTAGCAAGACAAGAAATATATCACAAAACCACTTTCTGTTAGAGCAGTAATTTTTATTTTATTTTTTGTTTTATTTTGAATTTGTTACTAGGGTAGTCCATTGGACAGGAATGAGTCCATTTTTATTGGAAGTCTGGGGAGAAAAGCTCCACAATAACATGAACATAGGGTGTATTCATATAAAAATCAGTAAAATTTCAAGAGTATATACAACAAAGGTAACATATTTGACAATTGGTTGAATTACTGGTAAATAACACTGGCAAAAATAAACAAAGAGAAAGAGATTGACATTATATAGATGTTTCTGGCATCAGAATAGCAAGGCTTTCACCTGGCATAATTACAAAGTACATATTAAACATCAGGACCAGCAATAAACAAATACAGTTAGGTTTTGAGAGGGGAGACAAGGGGCAGGTACTATTCCAGATAAAAGATAGGTAGTCATTTAGAGAAGTTTTGAAATATCCAAGATTCTGGTTCTAATTAGTTAATGGTAGGATATTTCCATTTTTGGCTACAGAATAAGAGTATAGTGGCTGGCCAGAATGTTTTTTTTTTACTAGCAAAAGGTGCTGATTTTCAGATCTGAGAGGCCTCCTAAGATGGTATTAACTAAATATCAAGTTAAGAGCAGAACAGTCTGATGGCTTATAGATTATTTTGAGTGACGTAGTTAGTTGCGGGTGGGGCAGGTAGTGTGGTAGTTTTAGCCAGTTCAGAGTGAAGAGCGTTACAACGACGGGTTGAGTGTTTGGCGTTAGTGGTAAATTTGGAGATTTTGTTATAACATGTCTCAAGTTTAGCTTTTAGGGAGAATTGGAAATTAAGTCGAACAGCCTCATATTAGAGACAGGGCAGTAGGTACGTGGAAGCAAGGACTTGTTTTGTTGAGAGGCTAAGGAGGTGTGCATGCCTATAGAGAATTCCTAGCTTTTGGTGAGTTTTGCTGATGCTATGATGTATGTGCAAGTCAAATGTCATGTGTTCATCTACAATTACTCCTAATAGTTTTGCATGGGCAACAACCTTGATTGCTGTATTACTTTTAGAAAGTATAGTAAACTGGGTTTTGTTTAAGGGAGCTGTCTTATTAGTAGTGAATAACATGAGTTTGGTTTTGTTTGGATTAAGGGATATGTGATTTTTAGACATCCCAAGTAGCTTGGGAACCCACTGAGCGGTGCGGGGGGGGGGGCAGTCTTACAGAGTTGACTTAAAAGTAAGAGGTGATTGAGTGTAAAATGCTTTTGAGAGGTCTAGAAATAGGGAGAAGCCAATTTTACCATTGTCTTGGGCTGTATTAATTGTATCCATAAAATATATGATGGCAGTTATGGTGCTATGGCCTGGCCTGAATTCATGTTGTGTTGGAGATAGGATTTGGTTGTGAAGTAGATCGTTTAGAATTTGAATATGTATACATTTTTCTAAGCTCTTTGAGAAAGGAGAGAGAATGGCTATTGGTCTGAAATTTGATATACAAGTAGTGTTACCACCTTTATGGAGAGGAAGAATAAATTTTTTTCCAGGATTTTAGGGATATATGATTCTTGTATGGATTTATTTAGAAGTAGGTCTACAGGGCAGGCAACAGCTTCAACTGCTAGTTTTAGAAGTTTTTGGGTAGGATGTCTGGAGCATTAGAAGAAGGTTTAAGCCTGAAAAGTAGTATTTTTTGTGGTGTTTGGAATGGGTTTAAAAGAGTACATAAGTGCAGAATGGGTAGTGGACTTGTGAGAAGAATGGGGGGGGGGGTAAAATATAAGGGGAGCAAGAGGATAGATTTGATGGAGTCATAGAGATTGTGCTAGTGTGTGCTTGGAGAAAAGAAGCAGTGATGTGAGCTATCGTGTCAATAAAATGAGAATTAAGGGGAGTGGCTATTTCTTGAGATGTTTTGTCAGGATGTGGACAAGAGATTCTCTTTGTGCCTGGATTTAGTAGTGATGTAATGGAATTCCAGAATTATTTGGGGTGGTTTCACTTATGGCTGGTCTGAAGTTTTAGATAATGGTCTTTTTCTGTCTTTGTCAAATAGCCTTCTTACCTGGCTTCAAAGTTATTTAAATTTCAACAGGTCTGGAGGGTTTTTGTTTGTTAGCCATTGTTTCCAAATTTTGTCTCTGTTTTTCATAAGTTACTTAGTGGTCTTAGTCAGCCATGGGGCATGGTTTGTTTTGACTCACTTTAGATGAAGAGGAGTAAGGCTATTTAGTGTATGTAGATCTATTGAGCTGAAGTAGTCAACTGCATCATCTTAAAGGAGGGTTTTTAGTGTGTACCAGTCAATCTTTTTTAGAGCATCTCTGAATATCAATGGGTTGAATTTTGTCAGATTCCTTATTTGTTTATATTGATGCGGCTTTTGAAAGTAGGGGGCAGTTTGGTGAACAAAGGTGGGAAGGTGGTCACTGAGGGTGTTTGGGACTATACTAGCAGAAAATATTTTATTAGGGTCAGTGAGTAGAATCTAATCTAAAATGGATCCTCCATCATTGTTCCTATTATGTCTGGTTGGAAAAATGATAAGTGGAGTAAAACTGAATAGCCTGATATCTGTAGATGAAAGGTTAGAGCAAGTGGTCTAGCCAGTTGATATTTACATCACCTAGGATGATGGTTTCATTTTTAATATTGTTGGAAATCAAGGGAAGGATATCCTCCTGCAGTGGTATGTTGCTACCAGGGGGAATATAGAGAACTATTATACATAGTTTTTTACAGTCATTCATTTTTAGGAAGGAAATAAGAATTTTGGCATTAGCAAATTGTGGAGTACAATTTATAAAGGGAACTATATTGTAGGTGTTAGGAAAGAGTAATGCACCACCACCTCCTTTTTTACGGGGTCTATCTGATCTTATACTTGAGAAGCTTAGAGGGAAGAATTTGGAGTCTTTAATGTAAGGTTTTAGACAGGTTTTGGTAGCAGCAGTTATGTCAAGCTGACTGGGGGCAATCCATGGGTGAAAGTCAGGGATTTCATTACAAATACTTTTCAGGTTTAGAGTGACCATGTATAAGGATTTACAGAAATTGCTGGTGTTAGGTTGTATGAAGGGACTGGTTGATATTGGCCAGGAGTGGCGTGAATTTCTCCACATAACAGTAAGGTAATAAACCTAAAAGAGTAATACAATATTTTTGGTTTCTAATGGGTTTGGTAAAGTGTGTTTGTAAGTTTGTGGAAGAAATGTATGGTGCAATGAGATAGGTATTATTTTTACATGGTAATATTTTTATTTTGTATAGGAGAATAAGATTTATTTAGAGGGTAGGCGATATATCTGTGTAGCTATCAAAAAGTTTAGATAGACAAGATGTGGTTATGTGTTTGGGGGACAAGGAATGGGGTAGAGAGCAGTGAGGTATATTAGGGAAAGAGAGCAGTGAGGTATATTAGGGAAAGTTAAAGTGTGAAGAAAAGTGAGAAAGTTAGCACTAGCTGGATACATGGTGGGAAACGTTACAGGAGGAGAAGGTTTATGGTTGAGTAGTAGCAGAAAGGGTAAGGAGATGGAGTAATAGGTGGAAGGGATTCATATGATGTGAAAAATAGGAAGCTATCCCGGGGAGGTGGTAGAAAGTGGAATAGGGTAAGGTAAGAAGAGTTTGGAGTGATTAAAGTAGTAAGCTGGGAAGGAAGGGGAGGAAAGGTAATGCTGTAGAGAAAATAATTTTAATATCAGTAAAGTACAGTAATAGTGGTATAGTGGCTGTTTACAGATGTTGTGAAGTGGGAGGCAGGGTGTGGGGGAGGGAATAGTGAGTTGAGATTGTGTAGCTGGGGTTTAAGAATGTGAGTAGATGAATAGTGAAGTGGTGGCTTTTTACTGTTGCAGTTAATTAGTGGGAGTTGCTAAGTGGAAATATATGTAGGTGTAGTGGTTGTGGGTGAGAATTGGGGGTAGGGTAGGTGAGCAGAGTGCGCCCAAGAGCAGCAAGGGTGAAAGGAGCGGGCAGAACCTGACCTCACTATGAACACAGCATGCATGTACTTAACTACACCTGTGAGAATATTGTGGGGAGATGATTACAAAATTAGGGACCTATTCTGCTAACTGTCTAAAGGACTTACAGTAGTAATCAACAGTAGAAGAGAAACTAGAGATAGAGGCAGGGGGGTAGCTAATGTCCCTGAGTGTGCATGCCAATTCCAACTAGTTAACTAAATGCTGAGAAATAAATGTTCAGTAAGAATGGGGTCACTGTAGCAAACAAAAAAACTATGTTTCACTGCTCTGATGTTTTGTCCAATTGAAATCTGCTATGGATGCACGATTTTTTAAAAAACATTTGATATTGATATCATCATTCAATCCAGGTTTATGATCTGCTTTCAATTTATACAAATGTACAAATGTTCCGGTTGTCCCATGTGTAGGTATATTTTAGTAGGGCCATACACTGAAGTTTCCCATTTAGAATATACATTGGGGTCCCAGGAGTGTTTAATTGTAAAACTAAGGGGGTTGTTTATGTGGCCATCTGTAACAAATGTCTGGAATTCTATGTAGGTATGACCACCAGACATTTGTTTAAAAGGATTAGGGAACACATGTATAGTATAAAAAGGAAAGATTTGAATAATGCCCTATATAAGCACAGTGTGGAATGCATAGGTTTTAACAAGTTTTTATTTTCCATCTTTGAACAAGGTCAACATGACAAAAGAGGTGGAGATTTCAAAGCCTATTCAGAACAAAGGGAAGCTAGATGGCAAATTAAATTGAAAGCAGATCATAAACCTGGATTGAATAATATTATCAATATCAAATGTTTTTTTAAAAAATCGTAGGAGGCGTGAAATAATATAACACATTCTTGTTGTATTTACTAAGTTTTTATGGTTGTCCAGTTGTTTTTATATAATTGGTATTGCAATTATTTTAATTGGAATAATTAACTTATTATGACATCAGTGTTTTTGTAATTGGGTATGCTTTTTAAGTGTATTTGTATTGTGAGATTTTTGTTTCTGAGGAAGTCTATGTGGACGAAAGCAGTCATTAAAGTGGAGTACGCTAAATACTTTTCTCCTGGTGGTTCTTCTAGAGGCTTGGTGTTGTGGCTTGTTTTGTGTTTCCACACTGTCAAAAGAATCATTATAAATGGTGGAAATGCACCTTTATCTACTTTGTGCTCTACAATGATGCTATCACTTACCGCTAGCTTTACTATTTCCCAGTAAAAACTAATGGTCCTGGCCAAGGTAATAATGCCTGCACCTAGCGAAGACAGTGGAGATATAGGCAGAAAATAACTCACTACAATTTTAATAATCATGAAATACTTGACAAATTTAGAGCAGAAAGGCATATTCTAAGGGTCTTAAGTATGTATGGTCCCCACAGGGGCAGTGGAGGGATGTGTGGGCTTCCTGTTCCTGTGGATACAAAGATATATCCAAAGGAACTTGTAGAGACAGACTGGGGACACGTTGGGTATCTCGCAGGCTTCTGCCTTGAGGATACATTGGCAGTTCCTGGTTGCACTTTTAGCACTTGTGGATCAGAACATCTATTTCCCAGTGTTACCTCAGGACTGAGCCCAGTCAGTGTGCGTCTCTTATGGGGAGACACATTTCCCTGAAGTACTCGGTGCAATAGACGCCACCCACATTGGAATCAGGGCCCCATCTGGTCCACAGGGTGACGGTACCACAAGAGGCAGGATACCATTCCATCAAATGCTAGGTAGTGTGCGATGCATGGAGGTGCATCACCAGTGTCTCTACCCAGCATCCTGCTAGTGCACAAGATTCCCATATCTGGCACAATAGCTCACTCAACCACCTCTTCCTGCATGGTAGAATGCCCAGTGGACATCATGTATATAAGTGGACAAATATGTCTATTTCATTTCAGTAGTTATTGATGGTAAAATGCCTTGCTGAATACTAAGCTACCTTTTTCTTTGTTTTGCCCCTCCAACACACACACACAACACACACTTTTTTCTTTTTTTCTTTTCTGTGATGCTGGATAGCCACTGGACCCATGACTCCTGACACTATTGAGAAATCCAAGTGGAGCTGCTGGAAGACATTTATAACACAGCCCTTTCCAAGACCAGTATTGTTATCAAGAGGGTCTTTTGCCTGTTGAAGTTGATTTTGATACCCTTCATTATGACCCAGCTGCTGCAAGCAAGATGCTTATTGCATGCTGCATTCTGCATAACATGGTCATGCACCCGTCTGGCAGTGAACTGACCCATGCTGTCACTACAGCTCTCAGTTACACTCCAACAAGCTGGCAGCAATAGTAAGGGAACTCATGTGTTAAGTTCTCTACTGTACAGGTAAGGTAAGGCAGCAGCATCTAGTCAAGCTCTCTACTGTGCAGGTAAGGCAGCAGCATCTAGTCATGAACTAGTGATCATGACATTCATGTTAGTGTTTCCTTTTATTTAAAAAGCACACTGATACCATGGGTGGTGTTATGTGCTCCATGGTCTACTGTCACTGCTTATCAGACATTCTCTCTCATATTTTCTTTTTTAATTTCAGAACAGGTGCTTGTATTATTGTTTGTAAAGGTCATGCCTGAGAGGTCAGTGTTTGTGATGCTGTAAGACATCATATAAGGTAAAATGACATTTTGAACACTTTTGTAATCCAAAAAGCAGTGTGTCAAAAAAGATGGCTCAAAACTATCAAAAACATAAAAACCATCCTGAGCAAGTAGATGAACCCACGCAACTACACTACATCCAATACAAACACCAGTAGTATCAAAAAAATCTTACAGCTTGAGACGAAAGCGCTCAACCTTTCGTATGTTTTATGTTAATAGTTTTACTTGCCTTCTGGATTTTTTGGACACTATTGGCATTTGTATTGGATGTAGCACAGTTGTGTGGAGTCAGTTACCTGCTCAGGATGGCTTTTTATGTTTTTTGATGATTTTTAACACCTTTGTATAATACATTCTGTTGAGATGGTGTAACTAAGTATGCATGCATTGAATGTCATGAAGTGGTACATTTAATAGAAAGTACCATTTCAGTATTTAACGTGAGTTCATGCCTTACAACTCAATAAAAAATGCATCACATTGTTTTTTTATATTATGCAATGTTTCCTTAGTTTTAAGTATTACATATTTCAATTGACTTAATGTTCTCTGTGAAGGTACTGCACATCAGACTATTTAATTTTTTCATACACAATAATTTGTGTTCTCAGAGACAAAAAACAAAACAAAAAAAAACATTGTTTGTGCCGTGGTGAGGGTGAAGTGGCAGGAGGAATTGTTTACATGGCAGGATACTCATTTTGATCTTTATTTTTTTTATTACTGTTTCTATGAGTATTACTACTTTTAAGTTGTAGGCAATTGCCATCAGTAACCACGATAATGCATTTAACATTAATGTCATTGATCACTGCAATCTTATGTTATGACATACACACACACACACACACACACACACATATATATATATATATATATATATATATATATATATATATATGTATATATATATATATATATATATGGATTCACTTCAGAAGCTCGAATTACCAAAATCTCGAACAGCAAATAACCGAAACCAAAAGATCGAGTTTCGGAAACTCGAACTTCTGAAGTGAAACCAACAAATAAAAAAAAAAAACACAAACCTCGCTTTTGCAGGGGGGCTTTGCCCCCCCTGCACCCCCCCTACTTAAATATACCAACTCCAAGATTGCGCTACAGTGGGGAGATAGGAAATCTCCTGTCTTGCGCTGTATGCGGAAGCGCAAAACGGGAGATTTCTCATTTCCTGTCAACACTGCAAAACAAATAAAACATTATGTACACACAGAGCATACAACAATACTTGCCTCTGTGTGCACATAAAGTATTAAGGTAAGTAAACTCTTATTTTTAAACACTACACATATTCGATTTACTGAAATCTCGATCATATGGTCTCGACCATATGAAATTCGAGATTTCAGTAATTCGATTATGTGAAGTGTTTCCATATATATATATATATATATATATATATATATATATATATATATATATATATAAAATCTTTATATAATAACTGATTTCCATTTGTGTTAACATTGGCATGTCTGTGTGAAGGTCAAATTGCAAGTAGCAGAAATGCCACACTTGTATCGCAGTAGATCAAGGTCAAATGTGTTGTATTAATCTCCAAAGAGATAGGCAAGGTGATGGTGCAAGTGATTTTGAAAAGGGGCTGTCATGAGAACTGGATGGTAAGAAGGGCCAGAGTCATGACTTACATGATGCAGGTGATCTTGCAGACACTGAACTGCCAGTGCTTTGGGACTAGGACCTCGGATGAGAGGTTCTGCTAGGTGCAGATAAATGCTGATGTGGTCTGCATGAAATCTGTTGTGCTAGCTCTACCCTACCAACTACAATACTTTTGTGAGAAGCGCTTGTAGTTTCATGTGATCTGCCCACTAAATGTCTGGAGAGCACCCCATCCTCTTCTCCTTCCAAAACTTGACATCTACTTCAGTCTGATAAATCCTGACTAGTGTACTAAAGGGAAGCATCCATCAATGTTTGGTATGCTATTATACTATGCATCAGGATGATCATGGCATTTATCTCTACTCTTTGCCATTTCCATGTAGTTCTGGAAATCCTCATGTACACTCTAGATGAATCTGACCATTTCCAGGTGACTGTCTGTGGCAGTGCTTTGAGCCCTAACAATGTCACAGCACAGTTGCTGCTGGGCGCCCGGTCCTTTATGTATTTCCTGGGCTATATGTGGCAAATTCCTGCACCTGCTACCCATTTGTTTAGGTGTAACTCTGGACACTGCTACCTCTAAATTATCATCATCATTTTGAAAGTTTTTGTCTTGGTTTGGAGATACTGGTGCATGTGTTTTCTCCCTGTACAAGCATGAATGTAATGTCAGCATGTACTTGACTATGGGATGCATTGTCACTTTATGCAGAGTTACTAATATGTTGTATGGTGTGAGATCCTATCCTTAAACATGGGAACTGTGTGCCACTTCCCTCAAGCTGTGTCAAATTTAAATGCATTATCATTGTCATAATCATCATCTTCAACAGTCATTCTACTGTTGGTATCCTCCAAATTAAATGGTTTAGTGGAACTGTTTGTTTCCCCTGCTGACCTTGTAAAAATAAATTGAATACATTACTAATAAAGAAATAGCATAAGGAGTTGTGGAACATTCTTACAAAGCACACTGCCTTCATTGTCATTATGTGCAGACGTGGGCAACTCACCTGTTAATAGTGATTGTTGTGTGTTGTGTTAGCATTCAGTTCTGTATATAAAAAAATATATGTTGCTGTTGTGAGACCATCCTTCCTGAGCAGAGGAGTGCTGCAGCTGAAGACATTGGTAATAGCCATTGTCCACACTACATATGATTATTTCAGTCCTATCATCTTCTCTGTCACAGTCATCCCCACAAATGGAGATGAGGTTTTCCTCATCTGGTGGTAAAGGGATATGTGTAGGAGTTCCTCCCTTATTACTTTGGCTCTAGTAGGTCTTGTCATATCAGTTGCCCATTTCTTGCATTGTGCTAATATGTGCTAACTTCTACCACCAACATATATACTTATAACCACTTAATTCCATGCCTCTGTCCTCTCAGCATGCTTTGGCTTCCTTTCTCAAAAAGACATGTGCCATATGTCCTTAGGGCTGCCATAAGGATGTGCTACTCCTCATGGCTAAAATTATCCTATCTCTGCCTTGATCCCCGGTTTTGCATTATTACTCTACCTATAACAATATGCCATAGTGGCACACAGAAAATTTGATGTAATCATTTGTCAAACACAAAAAAATGAAAGCATGTCTGTTATCACAAAAATAAATAAATTAAAAACACAGTTAGGTGGCACAAAACTCATAGTTGTACAAACACGCAGAGTCTCAATCTAGCCAAGTAAGTTTGTATTGCACTAATTTTTGTATCATCATGAATACATTCTCACAACAGTAAGGCAAACAGTATGTTTAAACACCTGTAAACTTCCCCTAATACTTTTTTCTATTCTTACTGTCATTTTTCATTCAGAGGAAATATTCCAGTAAATAACTATGTATGTTATGGCCACAAAACATCCATGAAAATTCATTACTTCACAAGGAAATCACCGCAAACTATTTGATTCTACCATTTGTACACTATCACTAACTTACAAGAAAATAAACTTAGATTTCTCAGTGATCACTATTATGCTATAATGAATATCCATGTATTCATATAAATCACGCAAACCTGTCCATCGTATCAGTGAAGTAAACATTTTTAATAAACCCTGTAATCTAATATAATTTTGAACTTTTATATATTACTTTGCAATATTTCTAACATTTATTGCTTATCACAGGTTTCTTAAGACATTTGCTGACAAACTCGAGTAATCACAAGTTATGACAGCAGTATTAAACTTATTCAAATAAGTTCATGGACATTCATTAATTTTGTATGCAAATTAGATCCTTTTGCACGTATTATTATGAACTGCAGTAATATGTGAACGTTCCACGTAGCCAGGCCTTGGGTATACATGAATGTGTAAGGACATTGGCAGAGTCCCCAGCAGTCCCCAGAACATTATGGGAACCCAGGGATAACCTCATTTTATTCTCTAAGGTGACAATGCTTAGAAATGTGAAAATGGAGCCATATGCATGTCAGTTTGCACAACCATGAAGCATAATCACTGTCCATCTAATATAATCTAGCATGTGCTATCAGCCCAAATCACTCATTTATTAAATGTTGACAATGACACATGTATTAAGATTTACTTCAGCAGAAATAAACAAAACTCAATGAACACTGCGGTTATACTGCAGAAGGAATGCATAAAGAAGTTATTCCTTTCTGACATTTAGATGCAATACTTCAAAAAGGTAGCAACAGCAGGGCACAAAAGCATTAACAGTTGTAAAAAAGATAAAAATGATGACTTCATTAATGGCTTTATCAAATGTATATGAAATGTGAATGTATTCCTTTAAAACTGTGGGTGACAGAGCATAGTTGGTAAATCCAAACTTGCCAGTGATAACAGTACTACGTCTAATGACCCTGCTTGCTAACTGGGTTTGATTAGTGTGATGTCATACCACAGAGGGAGTGGTTCTAAATCTGTGAACTATTATTCATACTCTCCAGTCTTGTACTGACACATCTAATGATGGTTGCAGCTCTGAAGGCACAAGGTCATGCTAAGAGCTGGTTTGACATAGAGGCCAAGATTATGCTCGACCTTCTTTGGTATTCATACCAGGGTAAGATCAAATCCTGAGTAAGTGGTCCAGACTGGAAAAAGATAGACAGCTGTCATGAGCTGGGTTAGCAACTGCCAACCCTGACAGGGATCATCTACTCTGGCCCCCAGTAAAAATACTGGTATGATGTTATACGGAAGCAAAGGCCTGACCAAATGGCTAGGTGGGTAGAGCAGGTGACATCATGAAGGCCAGATTTCTATATATTTAAAAAAAAATAAACTATAAAAATGTTACATAAATGAAGGTATATGCTAAAAGTATGTGCAACTGCAAATATGTATCTATACGCAATTATAATACTAAGAAAGCAATAACATCTTTATACAGAAATTCATCAATATACAATATAGAATGCTTATGTGATAACATACTTTTGTGTATAAATAAAAATGTATATTTTTGAGTAAAATAATGTGTGTAAGCATATATATATATATATATATATATATATATATATATATGAAAAATACAGATGTATGTCTGCATAGGTACACTTACAATTTTTTTCATGTACATAAATGTATGTATTTATACACAAAATGTATTTACATTGCCTTATAATTTCATGCACAGTAGGAATTGTCTTAGTGAGGACTCAAGACATGCAGGCAGTTTTTTTTTTTTGTAAAAAGGATTTTGTTTGTCTAGTATGATAATTGTATAAGACAGCCATTTCTTCCACAATATTAACTCAATACACACAAGATGGCTGGTCTTAGTCAGGCACTACACCTGAGCCAGAGTGGAGTATTTGGGATGGGGTGGAGGTTAGAGCATCAAGTGAAATACTTGTATTATTTCTGTATACATTTCTACAGAATCCCCATATTTGCTTACACTTATTAATCATCAAATTATCAAAGCACACTACCGTGTCCATCTGTAACAGTAAACATGTTTTCTTCAGGAAGGTTGATGTGGAAGGAAGTTAAATTTTTCTTCCAATAGTTACATTTTGTGTGTGTACAGCTTCAGCCTTTGACTAAAGAAAATTCACAGTGCATTGCTTAAAACTGCTACTTAAGTATGCTAACCATTATATTTGAATGTAAAACCTACACTGAATGTGTATGGTAAGATTCCAGACAACATCCCTTCCCCAAACAGATAAGCTGTGCATGCATATAAAAGTACAACTTGAAGGAAGATGTACTCCTAATATTTCAACTTGCATTAAAGGAAATAGCAGATTGTGACAATGTGTGCTTTGTATTTCAGATATGAATAAATGCTTCAAGAAATAAGCACATATAATAAGCAAGTGCAACAGTAACTATAATGCCTTCCAGACTAGTACAAATAGTCAAATCAGAAATGTTAAGTAAAAAATGAAAGACAAGTAAACAGCCATGCTGTTATACTCTATGTAGCCAAAGAGGAAATACACCTCCACTCAACAGAATAGGTGAGTGGCAAGACTGGGGGTGCTGGTAAGTATGAGTGAAACCTTACCATTTGAAAAATAAATGTCAGGTAATAAATGCAGTTTTCGGTCTAATTTTTGTTTCTGTAATTGCAAGAGTGTTTATACACAAAGGTAACAGTAGGGCTAAAGTGATTTCAATACAGTATTGTAACAAAATCTATATCAGGTGGAAATTTCAATTGTTACTATTTCTTATATTAAACCAGAATATCTCATTAGTATCAGTAATTTGAAAATGTGAAAACAAATAAGACTTGATAGAAAAACATCGATTGCTCCCATGTATGCATAAGTATTCCTCAGACATTTTGTTTTAGTTGAATAAAGATTTCATAAAAATAAAATTCTCTACTAATAAAGACTGGAATAATGTGTAATATGTGTTAATTTATTGTCTGCATTTCTTCTTTGTCTGTTCCCCTTTTTGCTAGTTTTCCTATTTTAATTGTGCATTTCTTCGCCCTTCTTTATTTGCTTTCTCTCTCATTTCTGTCCATTTTTTACAGATTCAGAATCCTTAGGAACAGCCCACCCAAATGCTTCCCATGTTAGTAAACCTTCACTCTCTGCCCATCCAGAATTGTCTTTACAGAGTCAGGGCAGATGCATCAGTATTGTTGGCACCCTAGCAAGTCTAACTGAATGTGGACTACATGACTTGATTGAGGGTGTGGTGGAGTAGGCAGAGGACATTCACATTCAGCCAGACCTGGATTCTCCTCAGCAGGTAAAAGATTAATTTCCTATGTTGATGGTGACTACTGTGCCACCACAGGCCCCTGCCCTCTCAACATCATGGGTCCTCCACTGGAAAAACATCAGGTTGTGGAAATGCTTGAGGTCCTCTGGACTGGGGAGTCTTTTGGGCTGAACTCCTCTTCATCCTTCTCCTTCTCCTTCCATTATCCTCTCTCCTATACCATCTTACCTATTTACCACTCAAGCTACCCTCTCATATTAGAAAAAAATGTAAAAATAGGGAGTCTATCCCCCTAACAACTTTTACTTCTTTCTTTATTTACCCTTGTTTAAGCTAGGTTAGTCACACTAGGCTAGTAGTATCATTCCAAGGGAGACCGGAGGTAGTATTTATAGTACTAGGGGAAATCTGGCCACAGCACTGGGGAACTTCCACTATTCTTTTTGTATGGGGACTTGGTTCACTGTTATGCTACCTGTCTTCTGTCTTGGCACTTAGCTCAGAGAAGCAAGAAGCCAAAAACCAAACATAGAGGAGAAAGAAGGTGTTTTGCAGGTATTGGATATAAGTGGAGCTGTTAATCTAACAGCAGAAAAGTTGAATATGTTAAATATTGAACCAGAGGTTTAGTGAAGTGAAGACAATGGAGAAGGATGAAAAGAAAGAGAAGGAGAGTTGGTTAAAAGGCGAAAAAGGAGTTCAAGTAGGTATTATGGATTCGGAGGAGTTTTTCAACAAAATTTATTTACAACAGATTCTACAACACAATTGTGTTGTTACAAGCCTTCAGTCAAGGGGAGTGGGGTTGTGGGATGTTTATTTGAAAGAACTAATTGAGCTGAGTGAACTGGAAAGTGAAAAGGCAGGGCTGTGGGGTGAAATAATGAACAGAATACAAGTTGTTGAAGAAATAAGGAAAGAAGAAAATAAATTGTATACACAAATGGTAAGAGAAGGTGAAAGAAGAGAAGAAAACATTGAGTAAGGATATGTAGCAAAGCAGAAAATCAACTTAACAAGTATGAAATATGGGACAGCATCATTCACCACTGGGTATTGAACCCAGAGAGGTAAGGGCATTTATTTGTATTAAACATATTTTTTGTGACATTTTTTTTTGAGGAAGTGCAGTATATGGAAACATTCTTAGAACAATATGAAAAAAGAAAGAATGAAAATTGTTGGAACTTATATGTTGTGCAAGTATTTTATAGAGTAACAAAAAAGAATATTCATACAATTTCATACTGAAGTTGAAAGAGACAGTTTAAAAGACTATTTAAAAACTGTGTGTAGAGATGTAATGGACATTACAAAGATTTATGACAACATAGATTTATAGAATGGGGAATGGAATTATGGTGTTATATTGCAAATGCAAAATGACAAAATAATATATTTGCCCAGTATAATTAATGTGGAGGGGAATAGGGAATTGGTTAAATACTGTGGTCAACAAAGACATGCTTTTCTGGGAGCGGGGGTAAAAATGACCATTTAATTAATAATTGTGAGAAAAGAAATGTTTTATTTGTGGCAAAGTTGGTTATGAAGCAAAAAACGTGAACAAAAATGTTTAAAGTGTGAAAAAACAGGACATTCATGGATGGACTATAATGTTAGAGAGAATAATATGCATGAAACAAAGGTAGACCAAGAAAGAGAGATTGTTTTAGTAGATAACATAGAAGAGACACAAAAAAGAAATGAAGAAGATGTAAGGATGGAAATAAAAGAATACATGAGGGGAAGTAAAGGAGAGAGAGAATAATTAATTAATGCAAGGGAAAAAGAGGAAGATTAAGGGATACAAGTTAAAAGTAAAAGGAATTCTATTGGGAAGAAAGTGAAAGATAGAAAGCGCACATTTAAAAATATAGGGAAAGGAGGAAACAAAAAAGGAAAAAAGGATAAAAGCAATAGAAACATTTGCACAAAGTGAGAATCATAGCCATAAAGAATGTTCAACAAAGGTCAGGAGTGCTGCAATGGTGTAAACTGTTAGATATGGTTATCATAATACTGACAGATAAAAGAAATAATACAAGGAAATTGGTTATGAAAAGGTAAGATGACATGCAATACAGGGGAAGAAAAATGCTCAGGCACAACAATTTTATGTAAAGAACGTACAGAAATGTTGTATTACACATTAGTATTAGGAAGAATATTGACAGTAGATATAAGATGGAAGAACCAGATATACAGCGTGATCACACTTTATGAATACACTTTACAGAAACAGAGCGATATGTTTAGAAAAATGCTTGATTATCTTAGTTTGAATATGCAAATTACAGTAACGGGAGACTAACTTTGATTTAAGATGTAAAAGAAAAGAAGGGGCAGATTTAAAGGTTATTTCAGACTTGATTAAAAGTGAAAACATTTATTTATTGAAAAACAAACACTGGACATACAAAAGGGATAATTTATTTATTTATTTACATTTGTTTACCGGAAGATAGGAGGAAGGTTAGGAGTGTAGCAGTGAGGGTAGGAACTTTGAATGTTGGCAGTATGACTGGTATAGGAAGAGAGCTAGCTGATATGATGGAGAGAAGGAAGGTTGATATATTGTGTGTGCAAGAGACCAGATGGAAGGGAAGTAAGGCCAGGTGTTTAGGAAACGGGTTCAAATTGTTTTATCATGGTGTGGATGGCAGGAGAAATGGGGTAGAGGTTATACTAAAGGAACAATATGCCAAGTGTGTTTTAGACATGAAGAGAGTGTCTGACAGAGTGATGTTTATGAAGCTCGAAATTGATGGTGTAATGATGAATGTTGTTAGTGCATATGCTCCACAAGTTGGGTGTGCGATGGATGAGAAAGAGAAATTTTGGAGTGAGTTGGATGAAGTTGTGGTGAGTGTACCCAAGGGTGAGAGACTAGTGATTGGAGCGGACTTTAATGGGCATGTTGGTGAAATGAACAGAGGGGATGAGAAAGTGATGGGTAGGTATGGTGTTAAGGAGAGGAATGCAGAAGGTCAGATGATTGTGGATTTTGCGAAAAGGATTGACATGGCTGTGGTGAATACATATTTTAAGAAGAGGGAGGAGCATAGGGTGATGTACAAGAGTGGAGGAAGATGCTCACAGGTGGATTATATCCTATGTAGGAGGGCCAGTCTGCAGGAGATTGGAGACTGTAAAGTGATGGCAGGGGAAAGTGTAGTTAAGCAGCATAGAATGGTGGTATGTAGAATGACGTTGGTGATCAAGAAGAGGAGGAGGAGTGTGAAAGCTGTGCCAAGGATTAAATGGTTGAAGTTAAAAAAGGGTGATTGTGAAGTGGAGTTTAGGGAAGAGTTAAGACAGGCGCTGGGAGGCAGTGGAGAGTTGCCGAATAGCTGGGTAACTACAGCAGAACTAGTAAGGGTGACTGCTAGAAAGGTGCTTGGTGTGACATCTGGACAGAGGAAGGAGGACAAGGAGACCTGGTGGTGGAATGAGGAAGTACAGAAGAGTATACAGAGGAAGAGGCTGGCGAAGAAGAAGTGGGATTCTCAAAGAGATGAAGAAAGTAGACATGAGTATAAGGAGATAAGGCATATGGAGAGTTGTACGAGAGACTGGACACTAAAGAGGGAGAAAAGGACCTGTACCGATTAGCTAGACAGAGGGACAAAGCTGGGAAAGATGTGCAGCAAGTAAGGGTGATAAAGGATAGTGAGGGAAAGGTACTCACAAGAGAGGAGAGTGTGTTGAGTAGATGGAAAGAGTATTTTGAGAGGCTGATGAATGAAGAGAATGAGAGAGAGAGAAGGTTGGATGATGTGGGGATAGTGAAACAGATTAGCAAGGAGGAAGTAAGGGCAGCTATGAAGAGGATGAAGAATGGAAAGGCTGTTGGCCCAGATGACATACCAATGGAAGCATGGAGGTGCTTAGGAGAAATGGCAGTGGAATTTCTAACTAGATTGTTTAATGAAATTTTGGAAAGTCAGAGGATGCCTAAGGAGTGGAGAAAAAGTGTTTTGGTACCTATTTTTAAGAATAAGGGTGATGTGCAGAGCTGCAGTAACTACAGAGGGATAAAACTGATTAGTCACAGCTTGAAGTTATGGGAAAGAGTAGTGGAAGCAAGGTTAAGAAAGGAGGTGATGATTAGTGATCAGCAGTATGGTTTCATGCCAGGAAAGAGCACTACAGATGCAATGTTTGCTCTGAGAGTGTTGTTGGAGAAATACAGAGAAGGTCAGAAGGAATTGCATTGTGTCTTTGTAGACTTGGAGAAAGCATATGACAGGGTGCCTAGAGAAGAGTTGTGGTATTGTATGAGGAAGTCGGGAGTGGCAGAGAAGTACGTAAGAGTGGTACAGGATATGTACGAGGGTAGTGTGACAGTGGTGAGGACTGCAGTGGGAGTGACAGATCCGTTTAAGGTGGAGGTGGGATTACATCAAGGATCAGCTCTGAGTCCTTTCTTATTTGCAGTGGTGATGGACAGGTTGACAGATGAGATCAGACAGGAGGCCCGTGGAGTATGATGTTTGCAGATGACATTGTGATCTGTAGTGAGAGTAGGAATCAGGTTGAGGAGACTCTGGAGAGGTGGAGATATGCTCTAGAGAGCAGAGGAATGAAGGTCAGCAGGGCTAAGACAGAATATATGTGTGTAAATGAGAGGGAGGGTAGAGGAATGGTGAGGATGCAGGGAGTAGAGTTGGTAAAGGTGGATGAGTTTAAGTACTTGGGATCAACAGTTCAGAGTAATGGTGAATGTGGAAGAGAGGTGAAGAAGAGAGTACAGGCAGGGTGGAATGGGTGGAGAAGAGTGTCAGGAGTGATTTGTGACAGACGGGTACCAGTAAGAGTGAAAGGGAAGGTCTACAAGAGGGTAGTGAGACCAGCTATGTTATATGGGTTGGAGACAGTGGCATTGACAAAAGGCAGGAGTCAGAGCTGGATGTGGCAGAGTTAAAGATGTTAAGATTTGCACTCGGTGTGACCAGGATGGATAGGATTAGGAATCAGTATATTAGAGGGTCAGCTCATGTTGGACAGTTTGGAGACAAAGCAAGAGAGACGAGATTGCATTGGTTTGGACATGTGCTGAGGAGGGATGATGGGTATATTGGGAAAAAGATGCTAAGGATGGAGCTGCCAGGTAAGAGGAATAGAGGAAGGCCTAAGATAAGGTTTATGGACGTGGTGAGAGAGGACATGCAGGCAGTTGGTGTGACAGAGCAAGATGCAGAGGATAGGAAGAAATGGAAAGAGATGATCCGCTGTGGCGACCCCTAATGGGAAAAGCCGAAAGAGAATGATGATGATTTACATTCGTTTACCGGGAAAGTTTGACTGGCCCATAAGCCCATTTTTAGTGGAGGCCCGGGGAGAAAATCTCCACAGAAATATAAGCAAAATACAATAATTAGATAGTACAATAGTATACATGTAGTAAGATGCAAAATACACATCTTCTAGTTACTCTATGCAAAGTAGTATTCAGTATTGTTTTCTAGTAGATACGGGTTCAAAAAGAAAAACAAGCATTTCAGTGAAGCTTACTCTGAGAAAAACAAAATTAGTACTGTGTACATATTAAATAGTTATGAACAAATGGGATTTCCTTTATATATATTTTTTGAGTAGTAATAAACACTGAGGAGAGGGAGAAAGTGCGGTAAGGAGTGAACAGTGTGTTGAGAGAGTTATAGATATCTGGTCAGTCAGGTTTGGTGCAGGAGCAATGCCAATTCTTGGATAGATGTTCAAATAGTAGTTTGAAATTGGTAGATTCATGTGTGTTTTGGAAGGTGTGGGGTAGAGTTTTCCAATAATTTGAGAACTGAAATGGATTATTTTATATTAGCAAAGAGTTTAAAAATATTATACAAAGGAGTAAAAATTATGGGCTTCTCGGACCATGTAGCAATTCGGATAGAGATTCAAGAGAAAATAGGTTATATAAAAATAGGAAGTGGTATAAAAAGAATCAATGAAGCAGATTTTAATGACTATGTAAGGAATATAATGCACCAAATATGGGACATGAGAAGATTTTATAAAGATTGGACAAGTTGGTGGATTGTTTTAAAAGAAAAATATAAAAAAGAAGCACTGGAATGGCAAAGGATAAAAATAATTCAAGATAGTTGTAAATATGAGGAAATTAGTGATCAAGTATTTAAAAGCATTTCCTGGGGTTCAATAATGCCTATACTAAATGTATACCAAGTCTACACTGTTCTGCAGGAACAAACACAGTCATAACTCGCACCTTCTTCCTCCTCCTAATTTTAGTTTTCCTACTGATATTCTTGCAGCTTTAGATATTGACAGGGATTCATAAAGGTTACCACAAAGTGAAGACTACATATATACTTAGTGTAATCTTTATTAGAGTCTAGAAAGCATGACAAATGTGATAAGAATTTCTTGAATACATATCATATACACTTCGTGAACACAGTGTAGGCTTTATAGAACCTGGACCATAATAAGTAAAGAATTATTTTGAGAAAAAGAAAGAAAATCATATGAAATGAACCAAGAAAAAAAAATACAAAATGTTATTTAAACAAAGATATTTTTTACAAGGAAGTAAAAGAAGCAGCAGCACAACATCTCAAGTAAAATGGTTAAAGAGAAAAAAAGAATAATAGAAGAACTAAGGAATGATGAAGAGGGTGCAGTTAATATGCAAATAGAGATAATGCAGACAAAGACATTCTGAATATTTTTTCTCAAATGGGAATCTACAGGGAAACATAAATGGAACATTACAAAATTAAAAAAGGTAATAAGAGAATGAAAGAAAAGATTACGATGATAGAAGTAGGAAAAGTGCTGAAAACAGCAAATGTGGAAGCAGCTACAGGTTTAGACAGAATTAAATATCTAATCTACAGACACATGCAAGATTGGCAAAAAGAATATTTTAGCATTCATGAAGAATATATTTTAATATTTTAACATTTTCATAATATATATCAGTATGCCCTTTGACGGAATTTTATATATTGAATGGCTCCACAGAGATGTTACATTGAGTTTGTTTTGTTACTGCTTCTCTATGCGCACAACCAACATTGCTGATTATGTTATACATGCTGATTGATTAATTGTGATAAGTGAATAATTAATTGAATTCAATATAATGTAATTTAATTGCACTGGGTATATATACTTCATGGAAAAAGTGTTTTAATGTGAAGATCTGAGGAAGCGCACTCAGGTGCGTGAAAGTGCTTGTCTGTTTTGTTTTTAAACTAATAAAGGAGTTCGTTGATGGAAAGTTGAAGTCTGTCGTGCTTCCTGGGTGTTGAATCCATCAGTGTTTTTATATTATAATATTTTAGAGATGTTAAATGAGTGGTTTGAGAAAGGGGTAAATGATAAAAGGATATGTATGGGGGCAATGAAATTTATATGGAAACAAGTAGAAAGAGTAGCTATAAAAACTGGAGACCATTAGTGTTGAACAATGTTGAGTATAAGATTTGTATGAAGGTAAAAGAGAAAAGATAAGTAAGCAAAACTAATAAGCTACTGAATGAGAGAGCTTTTCGAATTAAAGGAAAAGGAAGACACGAGCTCTTAATGATTATAAGAGAACTGCTAGATGTGATAACCTGAAAAACAGAATTGAAAATATTTATGAGATGCAAGTAAAACATTTGATAAGGTACAGCATGAAGTACTGTGTGACATTTGAAAAGAATACAATATAAGTCATAAAATAGTTAATATTTTGGTATCCTTGTATAAAAGAAATAAAGTAAAACTAGTAGTTAATGGCTGGTTAAGTGAGAAAATAGAAATTAAAAGTGGTATCAAACAAGGATATCCAGCATGTAGTATTTTATTTTCATTAACTGTAAATGCAGTTGTAAGAAAATCTAGCACTGGATGAAGTTAAATGTAGCACACCAGAGGGAATTCAGATCTCACTAATGTTTTCTTATGTAGATGACCTAGTAATAGTTGTGAAAAATGAAGAACGGATAAGAACAGCTGTGAAGAATGAGTACTAGGTTTGAGTATTAATGAAGGAAAGAGTAAAAGACTGGGATGTTCAGGAACAATAGAGGGTGTTCAGTTTAATACAAAAGAAATAAAAATTTTGGGAATAAGATTTAGTAACGAGCAACAGAGACTGACACACTGGAAGAACATGATACATAAAATAAGGATCATTTGTATGTTTTGGAGAACATTTAAACTTGCATATCAGAAAAAAAATATGTTTATTCAATTCAGTAATATTAGATAAGATGGCACATCTAGCCAGTATATTTATGATACCAGTGGAATGTGAAAAAGAATGATCATCTGTGTTATTTTCTTTTATATAGAGATCTAGACTGAACCCCATTATTTTTATTTTAACATTTATCAGGAAAGTCCGACTTGGAATGAGCCAATTTTCAGTGGAGGCCTGGGGAGAAATGCTCCAGATGCATGTCTTTGTACTGTGGGATGAAATTGGAGGATCCAGAAATAACCCACATGAACGCAGGAAGAACATATAGACTCCGCACAGAAGGTACCCTAGCTGAGAATTGAATCGGAGAACCTCTTGCTGTGAGGCAGCAACATTAACCACTGCACCAGTGTGCTGTCCATTAAAAGAGGAATTCTTTACGTTATGATAAAGGAAGGTGGTTTGGATTTAATAAATCCAATTGTGCATATAGCCTCAATGAATTGATATGAAAGAAAAAGAAAACAATTGCCAAAAAAATGATAGAAATAGATATGATAGAAATGATAGAAATATAAAGCCATTTGGGAAAAGCTGAAATGTTTTAAAAGAAGTAAAGGAATTGTTTGTATTGAAATTAAAATGTATCAGAAGAAAAAATGATGGAATATTGATTTTAAGTAATATAGAAAAAACAGGAAAGCATTGCATGAAAATATAATGAAAAATATATTTATCCTTGGAAGCATTTGGGAGAAAGGAAAAAAATAAAAAATAAAAAGATAAAGAAAAAGATAAAAAAAATAAAAGCTATAAATGCAAGAATGAAAAGATGTGAAAAAAATGTTGAACATACAGATTTCCTGTTGAGATTGTCCATAAATAGGCTTTCATTATAGGCAAACATGCCATAGAAGAAATATACATAATGTGGGGAATAGAGACTACTGAACGTTTTTCTGAAATGTAAGAGAATAAATCAATTATGGGAAACGATATGTGGAAAATATAATATAAAAGATTTGAAAAGTGTCAAAAGTATGAATACGGATATGCTGTGATATGATAGCATAAATATGGATATGGATATTACAAAAATATGAAATAAAATGATGTTGATACATTAGATGAAAAATTGTGTTGCATAATATGGATGGTCTGAAATGAAAGGATGAATGAGAGAAAATTTAATGGGAAATGGATATTGTCAGAAATTTTGAAGAAAATAAGATTTTGTTTATGGAAAAAGGAGTGGGGGGGATCAAAAGTTTGAAAGAAAAAAATCTTTTTTTGAAAATATGTAAGATGATTGTAAATAATTGTAAATATGATGTAAAAGCTTATATACAGAATTTATATATTGTATATTTTGGCTTTTAATATAATATATTATAATACACAAGCAGCAAGGGTCTTTTTTTAATGTCTGATCCAAAAAAGTGACATACTTGCAACACCCCGGTTATGTTGCATTGCAGTGTCAGCTATCGATCTACATAGTGTAGGAATAAAATCCAGAACCTTATGCACTAAAAGTCGAGTGCACTAAATGTGCCACTGACACTGCCATTCAGGAATGGTTGAGGAAGTGGTGGAGCATAGAACATAGTATTCTTCCTCTCCCACCTCTTCCAACAGAACCCTCTTGCTGTTTTCCTTCTGTGCTCCCTTCCGTTATGTCTTCCCCATTCAATCTTTTCTATCTCCCTCTGTCCATTCTTTAAAGCAATCAATAGGCTGTCTACCTATGGGTAGTCCTATATAAAAGATATCAATCCCTTTTTTAAATATTATTAATAAAAACTGTGCTGTCCACTGCTTGCTTTAAGTCTTAAGTCTTTCAAGTGTGACTGCTCATAGCTGCATTCTTCCTAAATATTCGAGTATCTACGAAATTACGTGAAGCCTAAAGTTTTCACGTAGTCCTTCATATATATTTAAGGATTAACTTCAGGTACTTTGTACTTTTGCAGTAAGTTAACATGCTTTTTTAAATTGCTTTCACATTTACTTAGTCTGAGTAACCTGCGCTTACTGTATTTAAATATATGCACAGCAGTGTTTTTATGGATAACTGCTACACGTGTGAAACTTGGAACTATAAATACTACACTAAAAGCAGGTTTGTAAACTAAATAATAATGTTGTCAATGAACCTATTGACACTATTTGCTATAGTTTGCTACAGTTTAGATGTAGAAACAGTCTAGATGTCCAATATTGATAATATTAACACTCAGGGCTGGGATGGTACTGTGTGCAGTATTCAAATGAATAAAGTTTCTAATTAATATTCAGTGGACACAATGGTAACTTCAAAGTCTTGCTTCATGCATATTAATGAATACATTGTTCCATCTTGGTATTACTTCATCAACATGCACAAATACAGTGAATATCATATCTGTTCCATTTTAGTAAAATTCTGACCTGTAAACTTATGATGGACAAGGGTATTCCAAACACTTCAGAAAATATTTTAAACTATTCTTGTTAGTGCAGAGTTATTCCCAGTACTGTATGTATAAAGATGATTAAAGTATTCCAAGAAGTTTGTTAAAATGATTTTTTTTTAAGTTTAGCATGAACAGTTAAATAAATGTATTAGTGATGCAGATGGTAATTATGTCCGGCAATTTTAATGCAGTTATTTTAAACTTCACTTATGAAGACAACTAGAATTGGTTTTTAATTCATCTGCTGTAGTGAAAAATTTAATCATGGGAGATCACCATTCAGGCACTCAACAGGATTATTTTCTTTAATGACCTAAATCTACATCTTGATTGTGTGAAGACTTGTTTTGCCTTCACCTCCATGACATTTTGAAGATTCCCACACATGACTGCTGGAAGGCTGCTGCTGTATGCGATACTGTCACTTCTCCTTGTTGGGATTACATTAACGTTTAGAATCAATATTATAGAACTCTGACACAAGGGCATTAATAAACTTTTTTTTTTTTTATAAAATACTTCTAATCACAGTTTTTACTGTACTCCACTTAGTGTTATAATGTTAACTTGCGTCTTCACTATTTATTTGCAAGTCATCCAAAAAGCGGAATTGCTTCCATTCTTCCTTGACAAAAACACACAATCCCAAAGGTATCTTATCCAATGGAAGAAACTATGAACATTTATATTTTACCAACATAGAACAATTTAAATAAAAACAATAAAACAGGTAAGTGCTTTCATCTCATAGCATATCACAACAAACTCAAATCAAACATAGTTTAAATACCCCCTTCTGGTTAAATGATTTGCCTTATTTGACCATACTTTTATCTTAATTTATTCAATAATACATAGAATGTGCTGAATTATTTAACTCCTTCTAGTAAATGAGGTTTGGAACAGACCATTTTGCCCAGGGACATCTTCAAGGTGGGGGGTTAGAGTTGAGGATAGGGGTAGGATAGGGTTAAATAGGAATGAATGTGGTTTAGGAGGAAGTGAGGGAGGGGCTTAAAGGATGTTAGGCAAGTGTGACTGGATTAGGAGTCACATTTTGGCGTGAACTTGCTATGGCAGGTTCTGTGTCCTAGATGACCTGGGGGTAGTGGTGTGGTCACATCGTGGAGGTATGGAACTGGAGTGGGCATCGGTTAGTGTCATGAATGTAAGGGGTCTTGAAAGAGGATGGAGGCTGCTTAAATGGATGTCCTGACCCTTTGGGTGGTGCACAATGAGGTCATAAATGAGGAAACACTGAGTGAGCAACCGTCAGTGCTCTGATGGAGAAGGATTTGAAAGATAGGGTCTTGGAGCGCCGCAACTGTAATTTGGAATAGGTGGGTATAAGCTGGAGCTTTCCCTTTACATATTAGAGGGTTTACTTTTGTCCTTTTCTTTGTAGATGGTGGTGTGCTGAGTACCAGTTGTGGTGATACACGGTGAATTTGCAGATGATGGAAACAGTGGCGAGCGAGGAGGTTACACATGGGGAGCACAAGTGGGCAACGGTTACTGATGGAATTAAGTGGATTTCAAAGTTGAGTTTTGGTAGAGGATTTACACTGCTAGTCAGAGAAGTACAGGGATTTGAGTTTGTGATCTCAGGGTTAATTGGTTCAGTATGTCAGATTAACGTGAAAGTTGTCCCTGCTTTTGGGCATTTGCATTCAATAGTAAAGGGAGCAACAGCCATTGGCCATAAGTAAGACTTTGGGTTCCCACAGTGGGCTTGATGAGGTTACAGGTAATGCATTTTAGTGTTCATTAAGGCGCATCAATGTGGACGGGGTTCAGGTAGGTGGAGTGGAGTCACAGCACTCTTAGTATCATAGGAAGTTATTAGGTTACTGGCTTGGGGATGGTTACAAGCTAAACAAGTTCAGCTCTTTTTCTGCAGGTAGCACTTATCACTCTTGTCAAGGGGATATGGGTTATAGGATAAAAATGGGGGGGCTGATGCCATATTTGGTGCAGAGTTTGGCAATCCTTGCTTTATTGGAACCTTGGGGTGGTTGTATTCACTCATTCAGTTGTTTGAACCATTATGTGGGGGAAGGGCCAATGAGCTATTTGACAGGATGCTGGAGTTTGTTCCTAACGGGTGGTAGCTTTGGGGTGACAAATTTGTCCCTTGAGTAGGTAGTGTTAATGTTACATATCAGGTTAATGTTTTACAGAATAGCACAAGGATCATTTCACTTGAGGTTTGGGTGAATTTGGTAGATAGGGTTTTAGGAAGCATGGTAGGTAGGTGGCTGTGTTGGGGTAGTTAGAAACTGGGTGCGTTGCTACAGGTGAGTTAGAAGGTTTAAGGAAGGCTTGGTTGCAGGATAAGGCAGCTGTAGGACAGGTCTAATTGCCTACTAGTGGTATAGGTAACATAAGGAAAGAGAGCTTTTGAGGGGAAAGGTCAGGGGCAAATAGGGGGTAAGAATGGTTTGGTAATGAGTGAGTTGGGGGTGTTTATGGCTGGGCACGTAGAGTACTGAATTGTTATATTTTGTTCCCAATAGTTACAATGTAATGGTTTGTTTGCTTGTTTTGGGTGGGAAACATAAGGAGTGGAAGAAGGAGAGAAAAAAAAAAGATATTGTACCTACTTTTAAAGAAATCTCATTGGTATGATGGTATGCAATGGGGTTTAAAAACAAAATAGTATGGCTTGTTTTGTTGAGTTGCTAGAATGCCATGATGGCTGCTGAGCTGTTTTATTGCTTATAAGGGATAGTTAGTGTGATGGTGTGATTGCTAGACAACGGGATTTTATGATACTATTTTGGTTATTTTAAGTAGTGAAACGGGGCTGGGATTAGGCATCATGGTTTGTTCTTGTTTCTGTGTGGTTTCAGATGTCAGTGGGCTTTGTGTTGGTTGTCCAGTTGAAGGGTAATGATGGAAGAGTCATTTGAGTTGTTAGTGCTCTGGCATTAAGGAGAGCTCATTTGGTTATTACTGGAATGGGTGGTAAATGGGGTTGCAATTTGGTATGATGGCATGTAGTTGACTCTGCGTGTTTTTTATAATGCCCTTGAAGTATTTGTGTAGCTGCCATTGGTCATGAAGGAAGGATTATTTAGCTCATGTGCAGTGCAATGCTAGGTTATCTTAGCATTGGTGAAGGGTCAGTGTTTTGTTTTCAGCAGTTTTGGTAACTGGTTATTTTTGTTATGTGATAGGGTTTTAGGAGTTAACTATATCCACCTTGGTTAGTGGGGATGGGGTACACTGAATTATGTTTGGCCAGATGCTTTAATGGTATTTAGTTTGCCGGAAGTGTGCTGCAGAGAGGGGGGAACAGCCTGGTCAGGCTGGTGGGCAGAGAAGAGAGGCAGGTGTGCCCTCTTCTGTTCCCCCTCTGGTGCTGGATGTCAATTTCAATAAGTTGGAAAAGGAAAGTGAGCAGTTACGCTGCTTGACAAGTACGTAAGTAAGTGGAGGAAGCTGTTTCTTTGGTTGATAGAATAATGCAATAAATGGTAATGAAAGTGAGTGGTTATGCTGCTTGATAAGTATATAAGCAAGCGGGTGAGGCTGCTTATTGGATTGATGGTATAATGCAATAAAAGGTAATGAAAGTGAGCAGGTACACTGCTTAATAAGTACGGATAAATGGTAACAGAAGTGAGCGGGTATGCTGCTTCGTAAGTGAGTGGAGGTATGGACGCTGCTTACTGATCAGGATGAGCAGGTTTACGCTGTCCTGTCCTAAGATAATGTTACATGGATGTTATTTCATCTACATCATGTATGAGTGAAATGAATGAATATTGAGTAACATTTATGTTTATGGAAATTTAATAAAGGTCGTCAAATGTCATATGGTGTAATGTGTTTCTTGAAGGGGACATGGACAACAATTATTTGGCATGAACCACAAAATGCCAATCACTTCAGGAGGACATCTACCTATCATTGCATAGGATTTTTTAAATCTGTGCATGGAATGTATGAAGGAAATGCTGGCAAGTTCTCTGAGGATAGCCAAAATACAAGTAAAAGCATAAGAAGAGAATGATCCAAGCAAAGCTAAAGCTGGACCGCAAAAAGAAATTCAGTTTGTAATGCTTTGTAAAAGTATGCAATGAGGACCACGTAGCTGCCTCCAGAATACTTGTAGAATCCATCCCTTTTCAGTAAGCCATCATAGAAAACAAGGCTGTAGTAAAATATGCTTTGATACTGCCTGGAATGGATTTGCCATAGTGGGAATTGCAGGAATCGACAGCTAAAGACAACCACTTGAAAACTGTTTAGATACAGAAATCCTTTATTTGCCTGTTGATAAAAATAAATAGCTGATTAGCTTTTCTAAAGGGCTAAGTTCTGTCAAGATAGTACATGAGTTGCCTGTGCTTGTCCAACAAATGCAGAATCCTTTCTCCCTGGTTTCTAGGTTCTGGGCAAAAAACATAAATATTTGTGGCTGGATTAAAGTAAACTCTGAAACCACTTTGGACATGAATGAAAGGTTTGATTCTAAAGAGACACTGTCCCTGTGGAAAATCAGACATGGTTCCCCTTTACAGAGGAATAACAAAGACCAGAGGAGACTAACTCACCCAAGGATTTCAGCACCTGGCTATTTGATAGGTACCAACTAGAAAATCTCTTCCACTTACCAATATATTATTTTCTAAGTACCTGGCTTTCTTGCCTCCTTTAATATCTACTGGATGTCTTTATGAAATAAGTGCCTAAAAGGCATTAGAATTGAATCGCCCATGCTGTCAGTTGAAGTGGATCAGTACTGGAGTACACCAGACTCCCCCTGTCTTGTGCGAGCAGATCCAGTCTGTGAGGAAACTTGTGGTAATTGCCTTTGGCTTATTCCATAAGAAGGAAGAACTAGTGTTACCTGGGTCAAAATGGGGTCACTACAATGATTTTTGGGGTATTATTTTGAGTCTTCAGAATTACTCTGGATATCAGTGGAAAGAGTGGAGATGCAAAAAGGAACATTCCCTTCTAATGGAATGATGATGCATCTATTTTACAGGCTTCCTTGCAAGGAGACCCGGAACAAAATATGTTTAAATGTCTGTTTTGAAAGGAGGTGAAAAGATCTCCTTGAGATGGTCTGCACAACTGGATCACTTCCTGGAAGACCCTCCACATTCAGTTTCCATTTGTGAGGGTCTGTCCTGGCCCTGCTCAGCTTGTTTACCACTAGATTTTTTTCTGATAGTATATAAAATACTTAGAAGGTTAAGGAACACTGAAGAAAAGAATCCCAAGCCATCATAGCCAGCCTGCATAGTAGGTATGAGCTTGTATCTCCCTACTTGCTTATGTCCCACATAACTGTGGCTTTGTCTATAATCACTTGAAGAGGTTCTGTGGATCACTGGTCATGGAAGGAGGACTTCAAAGAAGGATCACAGCCGACATCTCTTATCTGATGTGATTTGGTCTGTCTGAGGGACTTCATAGGGCTTGCACTTTCATCCCCCATGGAAACTGCTCTCCAAGCAAAATCTAATGTTTCTGTGCTTTTAGACTGGTTTGGGGTCTGAAGAGTGAAGGGGAGATCTGGGTTCACTGAATTTGTTTCCACCAATGCAGATCCCTTTTTATAAATACCAAACTGGAATTTGATACTCTACAGAATGCAAATGCTGGGTTTGTGTGCTTTACAGAAACCAAATTTCATGTGGAGCTTGGCAAGAAGACCTATGGGAATCATAGAAGCCATGAACCCTAGTATACTGAGAAATTCTCACACAGAAGTCTGAGAATGATTGAATTAAAGATACCGGGTAAAAAATAACCTTCCCTTGTGTCAAAAAGGACTTTTGAAAAGAAGTATCTAGAAGACATCTAAAAAAACACAATCCTGTTAGAAGTAGTCAAATGTTTATATGGAAGCCAATATTGGCCAAAAATGACAGCCCAGTTTAATGACTCTATACATATGGATAAAGACTCTGTGATAAGACTGTCATCGAAATAAAGAAAAAAAATGTGAATGTAATTTAGTCTGAAATAGCTATGACAGGACCTAGGCATTCCATGAACATCCCCTGAAACTGTAAATAAACCAAAGGGATGTGAAGAAAACTGAAAATGTTCCCAGAAGCAGAGAACCTTAGGAACTTTCTGATGCCTATGGTTAAGGAAACGTGGTAGTAAGCATCTTTCAAAAGTAATGTAACCAAGTAACTGTTGGGAGGAATGAGGGGTAAGGGATTCTAAGGTCAACATTTTTAATTTTTGTTACTTTCACATAGAGATTTACATATGAAATATCTAATAATGGTCTGTAAGAGGCCTACTTCTTTGATATCAGAAACATTATGTTATAGAAGCCTTTGCCCTTTGACTCACAGGCACCAGTTCTATAACTCATTGGGTGTGCAATGAATTAAGAACTTAAGGAAAACAATCTCTCTGATTTGGTGGGTAGAGAGGAATTCCCCTCAAAGGAGGTGTCACTTATTCATCTCTAATACAAATAATAATGAGGGCTGGGGTTTCGTACAGATACTTTAATATTTACAAACATCAGGATGGGTAGCAGCACCTTTAAATCTGCACAAACTAGTTAACAGAGCTTACATACATACATGCTCGCATCTCAACAGCTAACTACAAAATGTCAGTCAGGCTTGCATGTGCTCATTACTTATATTCTACTGCAAGCCCTTGGATAGCTTCTTAAAGGTATATAGGGTTTAGATTCGACCATATCTTGTCACGTAACAGTTGGGACTAGATTTAGCAACAGGCACAATCTGCCATGCACAACTCGTATCAGGAATGTCCTCTGGAACAACTTCTGAAATTGGAACACAAGGCAACTCACTCTGAGATAAATAGTCTCTCTCGCAGGCTACTTGCTGTGGTATAGGCTCAGACACTGGTCTCAAATGCTTCTGATTCCACCTAAATGTTGCACCTTCTGATTCCACAAAGTACGATCTTGGCTCTGGATCAATATTCTTCACGACACCAATCTGATCAGAACTTTTGGATGTTTGCATCCTTACCACTTCTCCCTCTTGCAATGGATTGCGCAGCCTACTGGTCTTATCATAGTAGGACTTCTGGAATAGGTGCTTCTTCAACAGATTGGCTTTCACTGATCTGTTGTTCTTGACACATGGAACCAACAATTGTCTACTGAGTGGTAATGTGGTTCTGGTAAGTCTCAACAGAAGTCTCTGAGCATGTGAACCAAGATGTCCATCTCAAGGAACATTTCCAAGATTCAAGAGATTCAGGAAAGCATCATCAATGTCTCATTTTGACTTCTCAAGTAACTGTTCTGCATTTTGAACTGCGCATTCTGCCAAACCATTTGACAGGGTGTACTCTGGACTATTTGTGACATGAGTAACGTCCCATTATTCAGCAAATATTTTGAACTAATGGCTTGTAAACTGCATGTCATTGTCAAAAATAACTTTATGGGGAATTCTATGAACAGCAAAATGATGTTTCATCTTAGTAATTATAGTACTAGATGCTAGGTTAGGAAGCAAGTCGATCTCAAACCAGTTTGAGTAAGAGTATCACCACCAAGTAATGCTGACCATTCCACTCGAAGTTATCAGTGACTATTGTCGACCAAGGTAGTTCTGGAATCTGGTTAAGCTGAAGTGTCTCTTTCTGTTCGTGAGGCTTTGTGTTATTACATACTGAACAAGAAGAATTTGCTCTGTCAATGTCTTGTGACATATAAGGCCAAAATGCTCTCTCTCTCTCTCACCCTTCTTTTGGTAGATTCAGTTCCTAGGTGACCACAATGCAAGATAGTAATGTACTCAGGTTGTAAGGATTTTGGAACAATTACTATTGGACCTTTCAGAATGATACCTTTGTCAGACAAAATCTCCTCTCTGTATAGAAAATAAGGTTGCAGTTCTTGAGGTAAAGTGAATTGTTTTGACGGCCATCCTTGATTGATAAAATGGTTTAGCCTTTGTAACACTGGATTTGTAGCTGTGTGCTCTCTCAGATTATCAACACGTGTGGAAGAAAAATTTCTCACTTCCATAACTTCAAAATCTTCAAGCAATTGAGAACCTTGATTGTCATTCTGTTCAGCGGTATTTCTGAGTGATCTGGATAATGTACCAAGATAAAGAAGTTTGCAATCTCAGCATCATATAGTGCAGTCTGGGTGGAGCTGAATACATTCACTTGCTCAGAATAGTGACTAATGATTAGTGATCTGTTTCGATCTGGATAGGTCTACCATAAACATAATCATGGAACTTTGAACATGCAAAGCAATTGCCAAAAGCTCTCTCAAGCTGGGCATCTTGCTGTTCAGTTTGGGCAAGAGTTCTTGATGCATAGGTAATAGGCTGATCCTCTTGTAAATTAACTGCACCAAGTCCAAATTTTGAAGCATCACAGGAAAGTGTAACTGGTTTGTGAACATCAAATTATCTGAGCATCCACAGACTGGCAATTCTTAGTTTCAGAACATCAAATGTAATTTGGTGTTGCTCCAACCAAGACCAGGATATATCTTTACGTGTTTTCTCTCTGAGTGGCACTGAAAGTCAGCTCAAGTCTGGAATAAACTTGCCTAGGTAGTTGACCATACCAACAAAATGTACACATGCATATTGAGCTACAGGAGGTTTTTGTATCCAATATCATCTGTAACCCTCCTATACCACTTTTAGCACCCAAGACTCAAACAATCTTTTGTCAAAAGGGAGCATTTAGGATCAGTTTGTTGGACAGACCTGTAGAGATATTAGCCTGAGGAGAGGGGAAAGGGGGTGCTGGTATAGCCATTCTGTATTACTGGCGTTTTCACTTTTCTAAAATGACTTCTAGTTCTTGTTCTTCTTTCCTTCCACTTATCTCTTTTTAGCACATTGCTTGCCAGAAAAAAAAGTCTGGTTTTATTTGCCTTTTGTTTTGTGAAAAATGGAGGTCTATACAATTTGTACTGGGGTACATGAAAATTATTTGAAACTCCCTGAATCTGTTATCCTCTTACTTTCATTAGAAACCTTTCAGTCAACTATCCAAGTACATTGCAGCAGTAGCAGTGTCCCTTTTTAAAATATTTGAATGATTGTAGATGTTTTCCAATGCATGTTTAGAGACCTGGGACAGTGCTTAAACAGTTTTGTTCAAAATAAAACCTTTCTTCTGTAGGCAGAGCGGTAGCCAATCCCCTCAGAATGTCCATATGACAAAGTAAGAATTTCCACATATTTACCTGGTAATTCACAATTCTTCTTAAGGTTAAAGTGGAAGAAAGCACAGCTGTGTAAGTAAACATACTGTAAGAGTAAATATTCAAAAATGAATGCTGCAGTAGCATAGGTTATATGGGTTATATCCTGCATAGGATATAATAGCCCACCTGCTTCCAAGACTTCAGGCTACCTTTTATAATAAGTTGAGATGACTAAAGGACATATTTGGACACCAAGCCCTTCAGAGCTTTCATACCAATAGAGATAAGCCCTGAGATGACACTGCTAGGAAAAGTAAAAACACATGTCCACAACCCAGCATAAAAAATACATCAAAGAATAAGGGGGCTACTCCATCAGTGATCATTCCCTGATGCAGTAGCTCCCCCCCTCTTAGAAGTAAGAATATCACTAAGGAAAAGTCAGGGAAATCAGCAGGCTCAGATGAGGTCACAGCATATATGACAAAGATGCTGGGTAAGACAGGGGAGAAATGGTTCCTGAGGGTACTCATAGCAGTATGGAGAGAAAGGCATATCTCAAATGACTGGAGAATAAGCATACTTGTGCCAGTGTAGAAGAACAAAGAGGACATCCACAACTGTGGCCAGTACAGAAGCATCAACCGCCTATCACATTACATGGAAGTTCTGGAAAGGGTGAATGATAAATGGATATGGAGAGTTTTAGAATGTTATGATGTGAGTTGAGCAGTTCAGATTCAGCTCAGGATGCAGCACAACTTACCCGATGTTTGCAGTGAGATAGATACTTGAGAAGAAGCTAGAGATGAGGAGAGTCCAACTGGGAATTCCTAGACTTGGAGAAGGCATATAACAAGATCCCAAGAAAGCTGATCTGGGCAGTACTGCTGTGGTTTGAAGTCCCAGAAACATTGGTAGAATTAGTGCAGGCTATGTACAAGGACCCAATGACTCAAGTAGAAAAAGTGTTCAACCTCACAGACGTGTTTCCAGTGGAAGTGCGTGTGCAACAGTGTTCAGTTCTGAGCCCACTGTTGTTCATACTGGTGATAGACTACATTAGCAAACAGGTTGGAGTGGACAGATCAACAAAGTTACTGTATGCAGATGATGTGGCAGTACAGGCAGACTCTGAGCAAGCGCTTCAGCAAAGAATAAGGAAATGGAATGCAAATCTGAAGACACATGGGATGAAACTAAGCACAGATAAGCCAGTAGTAATGGTAGCAAATTGGGGAAATCAGAAGAAGCTGAGAAATGAGATAGAAAGGAAGAGAGTGGAACAGGTAAGTTGCTTCAAGTATCTGGGAGGGGTGGTTGAGGAGAAGGGAAGTCTGAATGAAGAGGTCGAAGCTAGAATCAGAGAGGCTGCAGCCAACTGGCATAGAGTCTCAGGTGCAAGTCTAAGACAGAAGAATACCAAAGAAGCTGAAAATAAGGTGCACAAGACAGTGGGGAGACCAGTACTACTGTATGGTACAGAAACCTAGGAAGAAAAGGCAGAGCAGATGAAAAAGCTACAGGTGATGAAAATGAAGTGCCTGAGAAGGGCGGCAGGATACACACTGTGGGACAGATGAAGAAATAAGCACATAAGAGCAGAAGCCAAAGTAGCTCAAATTGCAGAAAAGATAGAAGAGAACAGATGACGGTGGTTCAGACACATGTGCAGGAAACCAGAAAACAATCTGGTGAAGATGATTTGGGACAGACAGGAAGAAGGTAAGAAAAAACAAGGACATCTAGTAAAGAGGTGGATGGACTGTGTGAAAGAAGATCTGTGGCAGTCAGGCATGAGTGTTGAAGAAGGCAGGAGTCTGGCACTGAATCAGGAGACATGGCAAAAGTTAACACGGTACCCTGACCCCATGTAGAAAATGGGAAAAGGGGGGCTGATGATGACTGCATCAGTGATTATTCATGTATCTACTGTTATGGTAAATTTATTTACATAGCTGTATTATGTTTTTCATATTGATCACTGCTGCAGTAGCCCAAAGTATATGGGTAGATTACCATAGCATAGTACATCTGGAAGGTAAAGGGAAGGGCTCAGGAGCACATGGAGAATGGTTCAACAGGCGCCTGTTTGAGGCCTGGAAAAGGAATCTAGCTTCTATTGCTTTGTAAAAGTATGCACTGAGGATCGAATTGCTACTTCTAGAATGGAGCCCAATCCTTTCCAAAAGCTATAGATGAAGCCAAGGCCTTGGTAGAGTTGGACTTGACCCTGCCTGGAATAGTTTTGTTGTCCTGGGAATAACATTTGGTCATAACTCAAGATCCCCATCTGGAAATAGTCTGCTTTGGTAGAGCTTTTTCCCTTCCTAGATTCAAATGAGATAAACAGTTAATCAGAAGTTTTGAATGATTTTATTTTAAAATAATGTACGAGTTGCCAGAGGACATCCACGGTAGGAAGAATCCCTCCTCCCTCATTCTTGAATTCAGGAAAGAACACAGGGAGATTGATAGTTTGGCTTAAAGTAAACGCAGATACCATTTCAGGCATAAAAGAAGGATTCGTTTTCAAAGAAAACTAGTCTCTGTGAAAAATGAAATAAGGTTTGACTTACCATAAGAGCTTGCAACTCAAATATTCCTCTTGCAGAGGTCAATTCTATCAGCAAAACTTTAAGAATCTCAAGTCAGCCAGGTTAGCTGGTTCAAATGGACCAAGTGTTAGCTTCTCTAACACAAAATTTTGTACAACCCATTAAAAAAAAAATGTTCACAAGAGAATACAATGAGGGCCATCAATAAGCAGACATGCTAGTGTGGCCAACAAATGAACCCTGAAAGAGGATTAAGAGTAGTTACTCACATAAAAATTACAAAACCAGAGAAACACTATCCCTGAATGCATACTGGTAGTTTTGGCACCAACTAGGAAATGAAACGGCATCTGTCTTCCAGGCCTTTCTGCACGGAGTGCTGGAATAGAATTTTTCCAGTGGACTTTTCAGAGAGGAGGTAAAAAGGTTGACCTGATTCCCACAGATGGATCACATCCAAGAAGACCCCTGATCTAGTTTCCATTTATGAGACTACTACTATTTTGCTCAGTTTGCCTGCCACTCAGTTTTGCTCTGACAGAATGTATGATGCCTGTAGAGTGAAATTGTGCTGTAAAGTTATATCACGCTATAGAATAATACCACTGCACAGCCATTTTACATACTGTAGAGTGAAACTGCGCTGTAAAGTTATATTCTATGTTAATATGGCTAGTCTGCATGGAGGATAACATCTAGTTGTCCTTGCTGGTTTATGTACCACATCACTGTAGCAATGTCTAACTATTTGAAGACATCCTGGGGACCACAGATGATACAGAGAGTCGAAAGCTTTATAAGAGTGGCACCTCTTATGTTTATGTACTTTAGTCTGCCTTTCTTGCTCTAAAGGTCTTGCAGTTTTATCCCCATTTATACTTCTCCCAGGTAAGGACCGAGGCATCTGTTGGAACTGACTGCTTTGCAGCAGGAGGGGATAAGTGGAGACCTAGATTCAGGGATATTTGATGTCCGTACCAAGTGGTTTCTCTCTTCAGAAACCCCAGAAACTGGAATTTGAAAAGATAAACTGGCATTGATGCTGGGACCAAACAGACTTCAGATACCACAGTATATTTTTCATGTGCAGTATTTCAAAAGATATCATGAAAATAATGGATGCCATGAGACCCAGAATCCTGAGGTATTCCCTCACACTGACAGAAGTCTGAGTGGAAGACTTCTGGGATAATCTAAATATAAACCTATTTCTTCATGGGGAAGAAAAAGGTCTTTGTGCTGAGGTGTCTGGTATGCACACCAGAAAAACAATACTGTGTGATGGAGTCAAAAAAGACTTTTGAATATTCTGTTGGAATCTCAGCATGTTTAGGAGATCTCTTACCCAAGTAGAAGATTCCTGACACTTTGAAAAAGACTATGCAAAGATAGACACTTTCTAAGTATATAAAATGTGGATACTCTACAGCCTCCAATGGGCCATGAGAGGAGCTAGGCACTTTGTTTACACTTGTAGCAGTGGATAGCCAAAATGGTAAGGCAGAGGGATTGATAAAACAGTTCAGACACACAAATCTTTAAGAAATATCTGAAATCTGGATGAACAGGAATGTGATGTTATGCATCTTTTAAATCTTGGATAACAAAAAATCTCAAATGAAAAGATGGGGTAATAGGTTGCGTAATAAAAGCATTTTGAACTTGGGCACTATTACAAACTTTCATGAAGGAAAGCTCCGTAACTGGCCTCCTTGAAGTTTCTTTCGTTTTCCCCGACAGGGAAAGAGGAAGTGCTTCTACTACTCCTGAGACAGCATGGACAGCAGGGAGGTATAGAGTTTGTTCTAGTGAATGAGGAAGAATCCCTTGAAAAGGAGAACTGTCCTCCCCCAATCTGTATCCCAGCTGAATCAGCTTCAGAACCTATTTGTCTGAAACAATCTGTTGCCAAGGAGAAATAGAGATTCAGATTTTCTGGAAAGGATAGGGGACTACCAGAGTGTTAGGACAAGGTCCCTCAAATAGTCATTCTGCCTTATTTGATTGTCCTTTGTCCCAGGGGAGACAGGTTTTTAAATGTTGCTTACCAGCATTCTGCTGAAACTGTTTATTTTCTTTTTTTGATGAGGGAGCAGAAGATCCTTTGGAGAATTTAGAGAAGAAAAAAATCCAAGTGTGTCCCTGAATCAGCCTACCTCTCTCATCCAACTTTCTTTTTTTTTTTATTCAAATATTTTATTAAATTTTCCATGAAAAATAAGAGACAACAAATGACAAACAGTTTAATCATTTTTAAGACAAAATATTAACGAAGTAAAAAATATTTACAATATATACATAGGCCTGAAGCAAAGCTGCAGATCACAGTTAAGATACACATGCTCCTTAGTATAAATATCAGTTCAGAAAAAGTTATGGTCCATTTGCAAAGTCTCAAAAAGTGCTAAAATTTTTGTCTAAGGATTATTAACAAATGTCTTTGGATGGATTCCAAGTTCTTTGGTCTTAGTTTCTTTGATTGCCAGGTCTTTTGCTGAAGACAAGAAATCCTCAACAGTAGGTGGGCAGCTAGTTTTCCATCTTCTGCTGATGCATTTTCTAGCAACAGCAAGTACTGACCATAGTAAATATGAATTGTTCTTATTCAAAGAGTTACCTTCATTCACAGCGAAAAGAACTAATGATTTGGACAATAAAAAAGGAATCAGTGAATAATGCTTTGAGAAAATCATCTCTGCTGTTCCAATAACATTTTAATTTAGGACAATCATAAATAAAAAATACGTGCCCAATCAGCTTTGGTATGTTCTGTACATCTCCAGCAGGATGTGTTAAAGCTATTACTGATTTTAACTATCTTATTTGGTGTCAGAAATGCACTATGGAGATATTGCCAAGCAAAAATACTCCAGTAATGAGACCATGAAGTATGCTTGATGGATAACACAATTGTTTGTTTTTTCATCATGTGAGAAATTAAAAGAATAGCCTTTGAATATAACGTTCCAGTAACTTTGATTTATACTAGTCTTATAAACAATTAACATGTTATATAATTTCAAAATAATGTTATTTGTAGTGAGGCTATTATGTAAAATTTCACACATGAGAGTTATCTTTGGTCTTTCCTGATAAGTTTTTAAGTATTATGCATACATCTTGAAAATAAGTTTTAAGATACTTTATAGAATTAACCAGTTTTGAGGAAGCAAATCATGCTCTTTTGTATGAAACTGAGTCTCTAAACCTTTAGCATCATTTATGCATTGATGCCAACATATAAAGTTCCTAGATTCCCAGCTATCAAGAACATTGAGGTCTATTTTATCAGGAAAGTTTCTTGTAATTTTAAACGGGATTAACAGTTCAAACCAAGTATTAATATCAGCATTAGAGATGCATTTTCTAAAGAAATTAAAATAGTGATTTAATGAATTTAATTTTGTGCATTTGGCAATATTGTGTTGGGTAATATGACATAAGAAGTACCACAACTTATTGGAATAATTATTCAATGGAAGTTTGGCTAACAGGGTATTTTCATTAATTAGTATGGTTAAGTAATAGTTTCCAACTAGAGTAATAATTTGGATCAATCTAGTTTAAAATAACCTGAAATATGGATGCATTAATATATGTTTCAATGTCCGGGAATTTGATACCTTCTTGCTCTCAAGATCTAATGTGATGTAGAAAAGCTATTCTGTTTCTTTTGGGGAACCAAAGGAATTTCATTAGTTGTTGTTGGGTCTTTCGGCTTTTCCCAGTTAGGGTTCACCACAGCGGAACTCCGGTCCGCTGATTGGCAGTAGATTTTTACGTCCCGAGTTGCCAGCCCTGACGCACAACCTTCAACGAAGGTACGCCCATTCACGCATGTCTCCACACAGAAGACGCTCTAGCTGAGAATCGAACAAGACAACATCTTACTGTGAGGCGACAACGCTACCGAAGCACCACCACCACAGTTAAAGGAATTTCATTAGTAATCTATTTATATCTTTAATGTATTGATATGTATAAGAAAAGTTAGGAACTAGAGCTATATAGAGTATTTTTGGTAAAAGTATCATTTTTATTAATTGTAACCTGTCTTCAAAGGTGATGAAAATTTTGCTCCAGCTATTTGTATGCTTATTTATTAAGTTTATAATATTTCTCATCAAACTTTCTGATAACCTTTGCAGCAAAGGCTCCAAAAATTAAATCTTTATCCAAGGGATAATTCAAATTATCATTTTTAGCACCTTCTGGAAAGTTCTGGGAATACAGCTAGGTAAACTTCCTCAAAACAGTACCAGTAGCAACAACCCTGGAAGCTACATCTACAGAGTTATAAACATAATTCAAACAATGTGTAGTAACCTGAAAAATAGAAGAGACTAAATCATGCAAAGCAGAATTTTCCACACAAGAGGAAACTGCTGCCAAAACATTCCTCATACTTTCCACAGTTAATTAGTATAAACTTCAACATACAAGTCCCAAATCAAAGCTGCAGAAGCATACAGTTTTTTTTTTCCTAAATGCTTTAGTACCTTTACCATCCTTGCCAGAAGCAGAAGGATTAGAATTAACAAAATGTTTGGCAGCACTGGATTAACTAAAGCTATAGCTGCTGGGTCAAGTCTGGGATCATTGTATAAAACTTGAAAGCCTGAGGAACTTTGTGCATTCAGTTTTCTTAGGCGCATCAGGTTTGGTGCTAGGGAAACCACATGCTGTGACAAACATATTCTCTAATGCTGACAACACTGAGGAATGGGTGAAGATTCTTGGAATTCCAGTTGTAACAACACTTAGTATTTTCTGAGGGACTGAGAAACCTCAGTGTTCTCCCACTAAAAACAGTGACACATTCTCAAAATGGTCCTAGAGAATGTGAAACACTCACAGAGAGATTCAGATACCATACTATCCTCAGAATACGAATCAGAAATCTAAGGAGAAAAATGTCCATCTCTTCCTTCACATTTCCTCGCAGATTCAAAATCTTGAACCGCTTCAGGGAAAGATGAATCCTTCTTTCTATTACCAGAAACCACCTACAAGAAAGGTCAACAGACTGTACAAGACCCTAAGCCAAGCCTGATAAATTGCTGTTGTTCACAGAATCTGACACAAGACAAGTTAAACATTAAGTTTTCTACATCTTTTTGACAGGAAGTTGGTGCTACTACACCTAGTATTGCTTGGAACAACTTCTCCAGGGATGGGCACAAACATCTGGCTAAGCAAAAACACATTTCCTCCACCTTCTCCTATGACTTACAAAAGTGTCTCTCCCTTGCCAGCTAAGGGAACCCCAACAGCCACAAAGGATGAGGATAACCCTGAGTCCATGGTAGCTATATGGACAACACCAAAAGAATCTGAGGAAAACAATGAGTCTAAGGAGCCAGCTTTGGCCACAGCAGAATCACTAATCTGTAGCTCTGACAAATTACCTGCCTGCTGTGATAGCAAAGGATGTTTAGTTAAGGTCTAAATTAATCAGTAGTTTATTCCATGGGCAAAACAAAAATGGTGCTTGTTTCCTGGGGAAGCTTAGCAGCAATAGTCAGTAAAACAGCAAAGTTAATTATATGTCACTTTTTCCTCTCTAAAAAAAAAAGAACAGCAAAAAGCTGAGTACTTTCCCCATCCCTAAAATGAAAAAAAGCAGTTTCTCTACAGTAAAACAGTTTAACAACTTTTAGTAGCAAAAGTAAAAAAAAAAAAAAAATAAGTAAGATCCCATTTAAGAATACATTAAAACAAAGTGACAAATAGTTTTCATTAGCTTTAAAACAGTTATTTTTCACAAAAAAAAAATAGTTCAAACTCAGAAAAGTAAAGTGGAAGAAAAGTTCTGTAGGGCTTGGCATCCAAGGTTGTCTTTTTGTCAGCTTATCTTGAGCTAATAGTTTGTGTGTGTGGAAGGTGCCCTGAAGCAATGGAAACTGGCTGACTGTTATATCCTATGCAGGATATAACACACATAGCTTAGCCTACTGCAGCAGTGATCAATATGAAATGCATGAAATCATTTTCTTATTTATGCAGTCCAACATTTTACCTTCCTTGTCATCAGAAGTCCTTGTGTTGAAGACAAACTTATCGTCAGAATGATACACAGTAGAAATCACTGCTGGGTCAGATATAAGGTGAGAGAAAATAAATGAATTTGCCTGGGGAACCTTATACGTTTTATCTGCCCCCCCCCCAACACCACTTTTTTTTTTTGTTTAGGGACTGATGGATCTGTATCAGGATGATTACAGGCCACATTCAACATATCCTACAAAGCCAGCTGTTGTGGAGGAATGGAAGAGGAATGAGGTATATCTATTGATAATATATAATTGCATCTCTCAGTTCGTGGGGATATCTCTTTGTTCTCATAAAAATGCCTCATTCATTTTGTACAAGGTTTATTTAAAAGAAAATTTCACCACATGAGGAAAAGAATTCATTTTCCTCACAACCAGAGAGCTTGGCTTGGGAATCCAGTTCCTATTACAAGACCGAAGAACTAGCTTTAAAGACAGCTTGGTCAAAGTCTCTCATTAAAATATAAGGAAAAATTATCCATTTTAATAATGACTATTCTTCTTTGGTTATATCTAAAAGAAAATGCTTTCTTCCACTAATAAGAAAACTAAAGAAAAAACAGGTAAAGGTTCATCTCAATCCTGCTAGATTTAAAATTTGTCTCTCTAATGAAATCAAAATGTTTGAAGAACTGGATGCAGCATTAACTTACTTGAAGATTAATAACATTTTAGATCTAACAGAAGACGTGGATTGGAACAGTGCTCCATAAAGAGGCAAGCAGACAGCCACAGTTGGAAAACAGGTGGAAAAAAAGATAAAGGACAAATAAATTGGCCATTACCTAGATTCATTATATTACATAATATTGATTTGTTTTGTTTGCTTCACAATTTCCCCTTTTCTCTACTAGCTATAACAGAAGTGGTCTCATATGATAACATGAGTGAGACTCAGATATATCCATATTAAGATAAACTAATTTAATTTTTTTACTTATACTTCGGTTTAAAAATTTCTTAAGGGCTTTCTTTCCTTATATTATATTTTTATATATATCTAAATTAGCTATTTTGGATAGCCTAGTCTATAGTAAATATGAGACATAGTAATGGCTACTTTTTCCAATACTGTCTTTACATTACTTATTATAATCTATTTGCTGTCTCCTTTTATTTCTATTTCTTTATTTTTATCTTTTTTTTTTGATTTGGTTGACAAAAAGAATGGCATTTCATGTACATACTACTATTTATTTATTTTCAGTTTGATTACCGGGGAAGTCCACTGGGCCAGAACTTGCCCATTTTCAGTGGAGGCCCGGGGAGAAAAGCTCCATAAGCAATGCAATACAATACCATAATGGTTACATAATGTTAAAGGCAAAATACATGTATAAAATTCATACAGTCAGGAAATGCAAGATGCATAACATGTACATCATAAAACACAGTTAATAGATAATAGAGAACACAGTTTACAGGTATTTCCATTCAGCGCAGCATGGTCAACTGTCTGTAATATAAAGATCTGAGCTTTCTTGTGTTTTTACATTAGAAGGGGGGCAGTTAGCATGCAGATGTTTTAGTTAAATAAGGTAAAAAAACTTGCTGTGCAGACAATAGAAATAATGTGATATTTACATACTTGGAGTCAAGTGAGAGAAATTGCTTAATCAGTGACTGTCAGCTTAAATCTATTTTAGGAAAATAGAAATAATAGTTCGAGGGTAATCAGTGACTGTCAGCTTAAGTCTAATTTAGGAGAATAGAAATAATAGTTTGAGGGTAGAGTGGAGCAAGGAGTATGGAGAGCTCATTGGGAAAATTCCCTTGAATTTAGGTAGGGTGTAAGCAAGAACATTTCCGTCTGGATGACAGGTATGAGAAAAGTTGGGTCTTGAAGGTTTTTGAGTTTGGTATAGTCCTAAGTGAAGGAGGGAGAGAGTTCCATTTCTTACCTAGAGAGAAAGAGAGTAAAAGCTGGCCAGCAGGATGTTTGGGTTTTTGGATAGAGATTAAATTTTGGTGTTCAGATCTCAGAGAACTGTTTGGGATGTATGGGGGAAGGATGTTTGTTAAGGCTGGGCATTTATCTGTGTAGAATATTAATTTGTGAGTGGTGGTTAGTTGAAGATAGTCTAGGTGGTTAGAGAGTTTTAGCCAGTTCAGTGATTGTAGGTTAAGGCAGTGGTGAGTAGAGGTTTTGGATTTAGTTGCAAATTTAGAGATCTTATTATAGCAAATTTCAAGTTTTGAGGTGTTGGAAGAAGACAGATTAGTTAGAAGAGGGGCTCCATACAGAAAAGAAGGTAGAAGGCAGGTAGTTGCCAATGTATGCCTAGAGGAGGTGGAGAGAAAGAGGTTATTCCTATAGAGCATACCTAACTTTTGGTGGGTTTTCTTTATGTTTTGTTGTATGTGGATATCGAATTTAAGGTGTTCATCTATGGTAATGCCAAGAAGTTTTGCAGAATGGACCACTTCTATAGCAGTGTTGGTTTGGCTTAGGACTTTGAAAGCATTTTTGTCATACGAGAAAGCCCTGGTGGGAGGGAAAAGTAGTATTTTAGATTTGAGTTGAGAGAGAGATGGTTTTGGTACATCCAGTTCTCAGTAATAGAAAATGCTATTTGGGTTTTAGTCAGTAGTTCAGGAAGGTTAGAGGTGGCACAGACTACAGCTGAGTCATCAGCGTATTGGATAACTGTTGTGTCAGGGATGACAGTGTGAAGGTAATTAATGAAGATGTTGAAAAGCATGGGTCCAAGGATGGACCCCTGGGGAATGCCAGTGAGTGTTGGCAAGAAGGAGGAGGTCGAGTTTTTCCATCTGACAGCTTGAGATCTGTCTGATAGGTAACTGGAGAACCAGGATAGAGTATTAGGGGAGAGATTAAGGTTGGCGAGATGAAAGAGAAGGTGTTTATGGGAAATGGTGTAAAATGCTTTAGAGAGATCTAGCAGTACTGTGGATACTAGTAGTCCAAAATCTCAGGCTCGATTGAATGTTTCTAGGAAGGATAGTGAGGCAGTTATGGTGCTGTGGCCGGAGTGGAAGCCGTGTTGGGTGGGTGTTAGGAATTGATTCTGGGTTAAGAAAGGCATAAGTTGGTGGTGGACACATTTTTCTAGAATTTTTAGATATTGGAAAGAGTAGGGCAATGGGGTGGAAATTGGAAATATTAGTGTTTTTGCCTCTTTTGTGAATTGGAAGAATGTAGGCTGAACGCTAGAGTTTGGGTACATATGACTCTTTTAAGGATCTGTTAATTAGGATATTGACTGGGAGAGCAAGACCATCAGCAGCACATTTGAAGAAGGAGGAGGGTATGTTGTCAGGGGCATTAGAGCATGGCTTTAATTTGGATATGAGCCTTTTCATAATAATGGTTGAAACTGGGTTGAGCTGGAAATTAAGGGGACAGTTAGGGTTGTTGGGTGTTGAAGAATGAGAGTTGTGTGGATTGTTGTTTGGGAAAGTTTTGGTTAGGTTAGCTATGGATTCTGTAAGGAATGAGTTGAAATGAGAGCTCAGTTCAATGTCAGTTATACTTGGTTTTACTAATGTAAACTTTAGATATATGTAGAATAGGTCGTAGTTTGTATTTATTTCAGTTTCAGACAGATGACACTGTTTTTATAACATAAGCTCTTTATTGTTAACTCTAACTCATTTATTCCAATGGAGCTCAGGAAGTTAGTACTATAACTTCCAATGGGCGGAGCCTAAGCCATTTCACAAAATCAAATTATGTCCTCATATTTCAAACAAATGTTCATATTTCTGGAACCGTAGGGGTTATGAAAGAAGTATAAATAGCAAACTCTTCAGCACAAACTATTTTTATGGTGGCAGAATTCTTTAGGTCCTAGGTCTCAAACTGAATTTTGTAACTAACAGTGAAGACAGTAACAATTACGTTTTGTAGTATTTTGTAAACAACTTACAATATCTCAGCAACAACTCAAGGTTCACAAATACTGCCAGAAGCATTTTATTCATCTAGTCGAGAGCTTTTATACAAGGCTAAGGAGCCCTGCCGGTGTTACTTGGGTGTTGAGATATTTAAAAAAATTTGAAAATTATATCTATATAAATTAATATACAAAAACAACAGTTAATATTTCTTTACCTGCACTAGACAGAGGTCAAATGTTAATGCAGTTGAGTTTGCCATTGTGTAAGCTTTAAGATGAAATATTTTAAAACCTTATACATAGCATAGTTTTGGAATTATTGATGCAAGTATGTACAAGCAATATTTGATGCCTAAAAACGTCAGTAGGAGGTAACTGCAGATGCAGCTGGAGGTGTCACTCAGATGTAATGAGTTAATTATTTGTCCCCTTATATATCCAAATTGGAAGTCACGCACTCTCCAGCCAAGACTGGAATAGCTGATCAAGAGGAGAAGGTCAACACTTCCACTGCATCACATAGAACACATAGCCCTCCATAACACACACCAGTACTGCCTTCACATAAAAACACAAACCACACACCCACCATCATGGAGGCTCTCAAAAATCTACCCAAATAGCAGACATCTCCAAGGTAGAAACACACTCAACTACCACAACACAATAATCAAAAGACACATAACTCTCCTAATCTGCATGCCTCAAAACCAAAGCCTTTAAAGCAAAACAGCATGCCCAACACACTAGTCATAGGTGACTCGATAGTGAGGCACACTGATATCCCACTCACTGGGTTGAATAAGGAGAAAGTAACAGTCAGCTGCCTGTCAGGTGCCAGGATCCGCCACCTAAAACACGAACACGTGTCCCTCAACAACAGGTACAAATATGACTTTGTCATTGTACATGTGGGTGTGAATGACCTGAGAAGAACCTCCCTGGACTACATGAAAAGAGATGTGGAGGAGCTCTCGGATTATGTAGCCAAGGCGGGTATGACCCTAGCCCTGAGCAGCATCCTATCACCACCCAGAATGATACCACAGTACAAGCAGAAAATTATTAATTTCAACAATTGGCTAAGTCTGTGGTGTCATTCTAAAGGGATCCAGTATCTGTCTGCCTAGGATGACATGATTAACAGACCTCAATGCTTTAAAAACATATAAAACTAGACTCAAACATAAAAAACAAAAAATACCAGCGGCAAGGTAAAATCACACAGACCGTTTATTGTTAGTGCTTTTGTACAAATATTCCAATGTACTTCTTCAGACAATATTACCCAGAAAAAACATAGTTTAAATAATTAAACCAATTAATTAAATCATTTAAGTTAGTTATCACAACACCTTCCAACATAATTAAAGGAATATTCCTCATATTTTACCAAACCTAGAGTGTAGGTTTAAAATCACTCAATCTATATCTATTAATATAAAAACATTTCTTACTATTCACATATATACAGTATTTTCCAGTTGATATTAAATATTAAACTTATATAATCCATCAAATACTTGCTAATGCATATTATTTCAAAAAAATTTTTTTTTTTAATTATAAAACTTTACCAACAACTACTGAGCATTTAACCATCTATTTATTCTCAGTAGGTTAATTATCTATCCAACGTTTTTAATTTTAGTAAGCATTTAATAGAGCATGCTTCATTTAAACCAGGATATACATATGCATTTGTCTGTAATTGCCATGTCAGTTCATGTTCCTCAAGCTTAAGCTGCCAAGGACCACCTCGGAGATTTTTACGAACACAATCCACAATAGTGAATTGAAAACTATGTGTTTGAAACTCAATTGTATGCCTAGCTAGGGCATTAGTATTAATATTCTTTGCCATACTATAAATATGTTTGTATATCCATTGCTTAAATGGATGCTCAGATTTACCTAAGTAAAAAGCCGGACAATATTTACAAGAAGCCAGATAAACTATGCCCTGGCTTTCACAAGTAAACTGACATCTGATGGTATATTTGATACCCCTAATTGTTACAGATGTCCCAGGCTGGACATATTTACAATAATTACAATGCCCGCATTTAAACATGCCTTGAGCATGTTTATAATTCATTTTAGAAGCCTCAAATAGCGTTTTCAAGTTGACACCTCATTTGAAAGTAATTAATGACCTCGAACCAAGCACATTCCTAATCGTGTCATCTTCTAAAATTAAATTCCAGTTGTTGATCAAGATATTCCAGAGTTCAAATGCCTTTTCTGTATATTGAGTCAAAAAACTATTGGTATAACAATGCACACCTATCTCATGGGTGTCCTCAGCATTCGGTGATAAATCTACCTGCGTAGAAGTTTCTCTATCAGAAATATAGCCTCTTGTCAATATAGGACTAAAATGCCCTGCTCTCCTCTTATGTTGTACTTCCACAATAAGGTGCTCAATAAGGGAAACCGGATATCTACGACTGATGAACATTGTTTTCAAATTATTACATTCCCACAGAAAATCATCCTCACCAGAGGTCATTCTGGAAGCCCTAACCAGTTGACCTTTTACCACAGCTCTCTTTTGGTGGTACGGGCAATTGCTATGAAAATGCAAAAAACAATTACTATACGTAGGTTTCCTATAAATCTGTGTTATAAAAGAAATGCCAATCCCACCACACCACATGCTCTTGAGACCTCAACCTCATTACCAAAATCAACAGAACATGCTGGAGGGACAGGTTCATAACCCAGAGACTGCCCATGCTATGGAATCGACTTCCCATACATGCCAAGCAGAGAACCTCACTGGCCCTCTTCAAGAGAAATCTTGATGAGTGGATGGGAAATACAAAATTCCCCCCGGGGATCACTCCAGTGGCTTTACTCAACAGAGGCACTGGGAACTAAGGTTGGGTGGCACAATGCCAGCATAATCCTATGGGTTAGGCTTGTAAAGGCCACAGGGCCATTAGCCTACTATACACCTATGAAACTATGAACCTTTGATGAGAACAAGCTGTTGCTAAATGTCTGGATGCCTACATCACATTTGTGAGAATCTAAGATTAAGTAAATATTTTTGTTGAAGATTTATGCTCTGTGTTTACTTGCTAGACATATGTGGTTTGTGTGGGTGGGTGTGTACGTACATAGTTTTGTGAAGCAATAAAGCATCTTCAGACATGACGGGTTTCCTGCTTGCTGAATTGCCTTTGCTTGCATCATCTCTGTGGAGATGTAGGGTGATGTATCTTTTTGCTTCATGAGATGCCATTGCAGATGACTTGTTGCTCTTGTTTTCTGACCTCTAAGCCTGTCTGTTGTGAGAATGGAGAAGTTTTTGCTAAGGTGATAGGACTACTCTGGATATTGAGTTGGTCCTTACAAATCATCTGAATCTAACCTTTTGATGTGTTGCACCCTCTGTCTGCTATAGAATTAAGAAAAGTGTAACTTTGTTGTTCAATCCCCTCTTAGTTTTAGATGCCTGGGGATCTGTTTGCTTTGGCTGGCAGTTGCAGTGAGGGGCTTTAATGTTTGGACAGTGCAGGAGGTGCTTTGTGATTGGGGCTGCTCTCGTTGGCTGTGCACAGTGTATAGCATAATTTCTGGATTGTGAGTGCTTGATGTGTCTTGTGTAGAGTTCTTGGTCTGAGGGAAGGTGGGAGAAAGGAAACACTTTTGCTAGGCTCTTTCTATGGGAGTTGCTGATTGGACAGAGGGGTTTGACTTTTTGTGACTGAGTTGCCAAGCGACACTAAACGTTTTGTCTGCTCATTCATCTTTATTAGTTCTGAGCTTCCCTCTGAGCTCATGTGAGGTGTTTAATAAAAAGAAACGGTACTAGTGATGTCATCAGACTTAGACGTCAATCAAAAAGTTGTAGGAAGGTCTATAACTAAAGCCACAGCTATTTCTCACTACACGAAAATGTATTTTCTTGATTTTTGCATTAACAATGAGGAGGGGGAAAAATTCCAAGTAAAAGTTGATATGTAAACAGAAGTACCTTTAATATAAAGAGAAAATATGTTGCTGGAAGGTCACATGTCTTGGTGCTAAATGCATCTCTAAACTCCATGAAAGGAACCTCTTCCATGCAAAGTGGAAATTTGCTTGCCTGTGCACTGATGTCATTGTTGAGTGTTGGCTTTGACTGGCTTAATTTTTACCAGCAATTGAAAGCCAAGTGGCCTTTAACACAGTGGGAGCCATGTCTGTGTGAAGCAGCAATTAGACTAAACACAACAGCCACTTTTGAAAGCCCAGCCTGAATTTATATCTCAAATCCCTTGTGAAAGTCTTGGTTGGTTTGAGCTTGCTTTTCCTAACACTGTGATTAACCATGTGTCTGGATGTCTTAAGACCCATCTGATATCACTGTTACTTTCAATTTTCTGAATTTTTGATAATAAACCAACTGAGCTACCCCTCCCCCCCTGTAAATGGTGAGTTTCCCTAGTTGTCAATAGATATGAAAATGGTAGTAATTCCAATTTGGGTTCTTTTCCTATATAAATCACTGCATATAATAAAAAAAACCTGAAGACCAATTATTCCAGGTCTTGGGTATTTGCTTACTGCTGTTCTGCTTGCTTAATGCTGCAAGGGCAACTGTTACATCATTGAAATATTTTTTTATGTGTGTGTGTTAGCATCTACCAGCTTTTAGATCCCATCTGTGCCTTTTGCTAGTTACAGGAGGGCTGCTTGTAATCAATAAGCTTCTGTTTAGTCTCAATACATTTTTTAATCCATTTTAGCAGGTATTCAAGTCAGTAAATATTACTGAAAGAGAGGGGAAACAGGGAAAAGAGAAGACAAAAATAATTACTGTTTAGCCAAGAAAGGAAAATAAAGAAAATAAGGAAAGAAAAACAAGACACTACAGTGAGCATAAATAAAGGAGTTAGATTCTTTCTTGTAAATGTGTTTTATTTTAGTTCACTTATGTTGTTTGTTGTCTATATTTAGAAATGAAATAAACTGTCAGGGGCTGGTCCATATTATTGTATGTTTAAATGGGAACTAAAGTGGCACAACTTTTTACCAGTCATTCATATATTTATACTGATATATTAAGTTACATGGCAGAGTAGCTAACTCTGATTACATGAATGACATTTCTATTTGTATGAGTTTTATTACATTACATCCAATTTATTAGTTTCACTAAATTTGTAATAAATATACTTCAGTTGTATGTTTAGAAGTTTTATAACAGTTTATTTCTCTTATTGCAGTATTTAATGTCCTCTGTATTACTATTTGTAGGATGCTAAATAATCACAAAATCACATTTTTTTCTTAACATTTAAAATAGCACTTGATATAGGAGGACTTTAAATTACTATTTTGTCTGTTTTTATACATGCAAAGAATTGTATTATGGTAACCATAGCAGAGGGAATGCTAGATTTTTTTTTATATAGATGGGTAGAATGATTTGGATAGTTTTACTATTCAAACAGGGAGTTTTATACTCCATGTGGGGTATACAGGGTTTTGTAAATATATGTTTATTGTTAATGAAGGTATTTTTTTGTTTTTGGTTGTCTAGTATTTTTTTTATGTTAACTGTGAGTAATCTATTTATCAATGATTATATATTTTTCTTTTGTGATATGATGAGAAGGGAAATGACTAAAAGCTATATTTGTATTTGTAATTCATGAAAACAATTGTATATAAAACTATGACTTTAAATGAATCTCTAGCTTCAAATGCATACCTTTAAACATTAATGGTTTAAACAGTGGTTGTTAGAGAGGAAGTCTAAAGAGATTTTTGCAACTTTTTAATTTCCAGATTATATTTTTGCAATCAACTCACTTATTGCAAACTGAAATTGAAGACCCAACACTAAAATATTCAGTACTTTATAGTTCACATTACAATCAGAAAAAATGAGGAGTGGTAATCTTCTGGAAAAATACCTACTCCTAAGATAGTTAGCTCTTATAAAGATGATAAAGGTTTACTGTTTTTAGTAACAACTGAAATTAATAGAAAATGCTATACTCTTAGAAATATATTCTTTTCCTGGAATAGAACTTAGGACCATTAACAGCATGTGGACCAAATTGTTCATATAACAAGAGGCAGTAGTATAACAGCAGGAGACTAATTGCATTTTAAAGATGGAGACACTACGACCAAAAAAGTGAAGAATATCAGCACCTGATAAAGAATTATTAAAAGGTATTGACTTATTTCAGCTTACAGATATACATGACTTTTCAGACCCTGACTCGCTTTTTTTTTACTCGTTACTCACACAGACATGGTACTCAAGCTAAAATTGATAAGAGCTTACATATCAAATGATCTAATAAATAGGTTGGATAAGGATAAAATTATATTGTGTCGAATGTCAGACCATAATGCTATAACTTTTGAAATAACTATACAACAAAACTACATTTTTACTATATGCATACCTGCCTATATAACTATTTTGGAGGATTTTAAGGGATATTTTTAAAAGAAATTAAACATTTTTTCTAATTACTCAAAAGATATACCTGAAAAAAATATATATGGGATGCTTTAAAAGCATACTTATATGGCAGGATTGCATCTTGGTATTCTTTAAAGAGAAAACAATGGGACAAAAAACAGATTAAAATACAAGAACAAATATATAAATTAAAATTAGATAAACAAAAAACAAGCAACATGGTAAAGGATATAAATAAGTTGAACAGTAAATACTTAGACATTTAAATCATAAAACCATGATTAATCTGGAAGGATTTAAAATAATCATTCAGTTCATCCTAAATACATGCATAAGTTAGTTATCAGAATAAAAATTCTGAAAAAAAACTAATCATATAAAAGAAATATATTCTCCCCAAAGAAAAACAAGTGTCACTGATTTAGAAGATATCATGGAAGAATTTAGGGTTCACTTTAAATCAATTAATAATGATAACTCTTTATTCGATCCAAAAGAGAACATTAAAGACTTTATTAAGAAATATACTAAGTAAAGAGCAACAGAAAATCAAATTAGCATTATTGAAAGCTCTATTTCAAATTCTGAAATAAAAGCTCAAATTAAAAAATTAAAGCCAAATAAGGCTCCTGGAAATTATGGCATTATTCCTGAACTATATGAATTAATACCAAAGGTATGCTGATTAAAGTTTTCAAAACAATCAACAATTTAAAAAATGTTCCCCCTCCTGGAAATATGCCCTTATTTTCCCAATTTTAAAATCAGATAAATATCCTGTAAATGTTCACCTTATAGACCAATTTGTTTATTAAACATAGACTAAAAAATATTTATGTCCATTCATACAGGTAGGTTAAAACTATTTCTTCCTTCCTTGATAGATAGTGACCAAACTGGTTTTAAATAGAAACACCTATGACAACATCAAAAGAATATTAACATTAATTGACTATGCAAATAGAATAAAAGAGAGAATCTGACTATAGAAAGTCTGCATATCAATAGTGCTTTTGAAATGGTCAATTGCAATTACCTTTCACTTGTACTTAAAGTAATTTCTCAGATAAATGTATACACCCTATTAACCTTTTTATATTTCAGTTCTTATGCATATGTAAACATAGGTTCATTCACTTAAAAACCAATTACAATAGCTAAAAGGAACCAAGCATGGATGCTCACTTTCACATTTACTGTTTACTCTAATTATAAAGCTATTTGTTAATTAGATAAGATCATGTTCAGATATAAAGGGTATAAAGTTAGAAAAGAATCTAACTTCTAAAATTCAACTATTTGCAGATTATATTCTTCTGACATTAAAAGAATGTAATAATTAACTTTCAACTCTCTATTTTAATGGAAAATTTTCAGAAGAAATCTGGACTTTTATTAATGAAAATAAAATAAAAATCTTGCTTATAAATCACAACACTAATAACAAAGAAAAAAGATTCAATAAGTACATAGTCGGAGAGAAAAAGTAAAATTACCTGGGAATAATTATTTTTGAAAATATCAATAAAACAATAACCAATTATAACAGTAGTTTAATTTTTATAGAAAAATCTCATTAATAAGTGGAACAAATTTTTTTTTACTATGGAGGATGGAGTCACCATAATTAACTCACATCTGAGTTACACCTCCAGGTGCATCTGCAGTTAACTCCTATTGATTCTTCTAGGCATTAAATATTGCTTATTCATATTTGTATCAATATTTCCAAAACCAGGCTACATACAAGGTTTTAAAAGATTAAATCTTAAAGCTTACATAATGGCAAAATCAAATGCATTAATATTCACCTCTGTCTCATGCAGGTATAGAGATATTAACTGTTGTTTTTATGATATTAATTTATATAGATATTCACATTTTTTAAATATTTCAACAATCAAGTAAAGACCGAACTCTTTTGCCTCATATGAAAGCTCTCAGCTAGATGAATAAAATGCTGCTGACAATGTGTGTGTAACTTGAGTGGTTGCTGAGCTATTGCAAGTTGTTTACAAAATATTACAAATATAATAGTTACAGTGTTTACTGTGACTTAGAAAATTCAGTTTAAGACCTAAAACCTAAAGAATACCAGCACTAAAAAAAATATTTGTGCTGAAGGGTTTGCCATTTATACATCTTTCATAAACCCTGTGGTTCCAGAGATATGAACATTTGTTTGAAAGGTGAGGCCAAAATTTGATTCTGTCAAAAGGTTTAGGCTCCACCCATCGGGGGTTACACTGCAAATGTCCTGAGCTCCTTTGGAGTGAATGAGTTAAAATGATCATTTTAACAAAAATTATATGTATTGTACAATCTTTATCCTTACCCCCTCCTAAAACTTTTATAAAACAGTGTATTTCTTTAATATTAAAATTTGTATGGTATCCTAACTAGTCTAGAATAGCTTTAAGTCATTATATTAGAGATTGGTCACAGGTGGTGGCAGTGGGTTGCCAGATTTAGAACTATATTCTATCATCTGATATTAAAACAATAGCCCTTTGGTCAAATAGTAATTAAACTGCTAAATAGAAGGTCTTCCAAAGAATCATTTGGATACAATCTAACTCCACTTATTCTAATTATTATTTAAGTCTAAATAATTCTTTGTTCTGGTTCTTAAAAGAATACTTCATAAACAATCCAAACTGAATAATTAATTCTAGCTACATTACTATTATATTGAATGCTCTGACAATTACCTGATGTATAAAGCATGATTATTCCTTATTTTTCTAATAGCCAATACCCAAAATAATATTTCCACTTTAAATCCATCAGTAATGTCTACTTTTAAGGAACATAATTTGATATATTTGTTCAGTTAATGAATAAAGAAAATCTGTACTCTATCCAACATATAATCAATAAGCTTGACATGGAGGATGATTTATGGTTGCATGTACAAAACTGTAGATACTATGATGAACATAAAATTGAAGTTATGCAACTTTTGGTGAAGAATTATATTCCTAATTTAATTGAAGTATTAATTACTATTAAAGAACAGAAAATATCTGGTAAATGTCTTTTATCCAAAATTGATAAAGTAATATTTTATTTATTTATTTATTTATTTATTTGCAGTTGGTTTACCAGGATAGTCCATTGGGCCAAAGAACCCATTTTCAATGGAGTCCTGGGGAGAAAAGCTCCAGAACTAAGTATGCTACAAAAATGTAATTCATACAAGTTATACAAAACTATAACAAATTACAAATTATATAATAATACAAAATATTTTGACACCAGAAAACAATTTCAAGTAAATACAGAAGAAATAACTATGAAAGAACACTAGATACAATTAATAGATTATAGATAGTAAAGAATATTGCAAGAAAAAATATTTTGAGTTTGTATCATATTCTGAAATACTGAATGAAACTTCTGAGAAATAACAGAAATATATGAAGGAAGCACTTAGGAGGTGAGGCCTAGTGCAGTTTTCCCTATAATATGAAATGATAATGTATATTAGTTATGGGTAAATAATCAGGAAGAATGCACGAGGAATCAAGGCAAAGAAGGAAGATGGCAATTACAAGTAAATTAGCTATGTGGGGTGGGAGCAAGAGCATTCCCACTTGGATACTAGGTGGGAATGAAGAGATCTTTTAAAAATAAAGTGGTTGGGGGTGGTGCAGATGGATGATGGTAGAGAGTTCCAAAGGCAGGCAAGGACAAAATATAGAAGATTTTTCCCTGGGGGACGAGTGGGTTTACAGATTTCTAATAGATTTTGATTGTTGGACCTCAATATTCTATCAGGAAGGTGCATTTTAAAAGCTGATGAAAGGGAGGGACAGAGAGAGGAGTTGAAAATGAGTTTGTGAGCAAGAGTCAGTTGAGTGTATGTGAGATAGTTGGGAAGTTCTAGCCATTTTAGTATATGGAGAGAGGAACAGTGGTGTGAGGAGGACTTGTGGTTGGTAGTGAACTTGGCGATTTTGTTATAGCAAGAGGAAAGTTGAGTTTTTAGGGAGGACCGTAGATTAGTTAGGAGTGGGGCTCCATAGAGAAGGGAGGGGATAAGAAATGAAGTAGAGAGAGTGATTTTGGCAGCAGGTGTGAGGTATTTATTTTGTCGGTACAGCATACCAAGTTTTTGGTGGGTTTTTCTGATATTTAGCTGAAGGTGAGAGTTAAATTTGAGTTGGTTATCAATTTGGACCCCAAGTAGCTTGGTCTCTGACACTAGTTCCAGAGGTGAATTATTTTGTCTAGTGATAGAGAATGTGTTTGTGTCGAAAGAGACAGCTTTAGAGGGGGAAAATAGCATTAATTTGGTTTTGGAGGCATTGAGAGCAAGGTGATTTCTTTTCATCCACTGCTCAGTGGTTGTGAAAGCTTCTTGGGTCAATTTTAGGAGTGAGGGGATAGAAGAGGCAGAGCATATAATAGTGGAATCATCTGCGTATTGAATGATGTCTGAGAATGGGATAGAGTTGCGGAAATCATTTATAAATATATTAAAGAGAAGGGGACCCAGTATGGACCCCTGGGGTACCCCCAGTAGGGGTGTTTAGAAATGAGGAAATGGCCTTTTTCCATATTACTGCTTGATATCTGTTAGATAAGTAGTTGGAGAACCAGTTCAAGGAGGAGGGAGATAGATTAAGTCTTGAGAGTTTGGTTAGTAGCAGGTTATGAGAGATAGTGTCAAAGGCCTTAAAGATGTCAAGTAGTAGGTTAGAAACCATTTGGCCAGAGTCACGTGCTTTGTTAACAGTTTCAAGGAAGGAGAGGAGGGCAGTCATAGTGCTGTGATTAGGTCTGAATCCATGTTGTGTGGGAGTTAGTAGGTGATTTTCTAAAAGGTAAGGAAGGAGTTGAAGATGAATACAGTTTTCTAAGATTTTAGAGATGGGAGACAGGATAGCAATGGGGCAGAAATTAGTAACATTGTTATTGTTGTCCCCTTTGTGCAAAGGGATGATGTAGGCCTTTTTCCAGATTTGGGGTACTGTACTTTCTAGGATAGAGCGGTTGATTAAAATGCTAATAGGGTAGGCAATTGCATCAGCAGCTATGCTAAGAAAGTAAGAGGGGATGTTATCAGGAGCATTAGTACATGGCTTCAGTTTCATAAGGAGTTTCTTTATAGTGGAAGTGGGTATAGGTTTTAATGAGAAAGAGGGAGAGTGTGAGGGGGGGAGTTGGGAGCAGATGAAGATAATGAAGTAGTTAGAGTAGGAGAAAATGTGGAGGGAGAAGAGTTAGTAAATGGAGATGTGGGAGTAGTGGCGGTGCCGGGTGGAGTGCTGGGGAGAGAAGGTGGGGGAGTATTTGAGAGTGTAGTGGTGTTAGAGAAAGATGATGTTAATTTGGAAATGGATTCAATGAAAAAAGGAATTAAATTGTGTAGCCAGATCTAGGTCAGGAGCATTTGAGTCTGGGGTAGGGGTATTTTGTTTGCTAGGGTTGAGGAAAGTAGAGATACCTTTCCAGAATTTCTGGGGGTTTGATTTATTGCTATTTTGGAGTGTGGAGAAGTAATTTTGTCGATCGTAAATTATGAGTTTGTTTACTCTGTTTCGAAGAATTTTATATTAATTTTGGACTAGGGGAGATCTGTTTCTCTGGTAATGTGCCCAGACTATCTCTGTGTCACATAGATGCTAGTGTATTTTTGGATAGACAGGGGGCTGTTTTAGTTTTAATTCTCTTAGTCCTTAAGGGTGCATGAGAATCAAGTATTTGTAGGAATATTGAGTTGAAGTGGGCAACTGCGTTATCTAAAGATAATGTTTTTAGGCAGTTCCAATTTATGGATTTTAGAGACTTTGAGAAGCTTGTTGGATCAAAGTTTTTTTGGTTACGGATAGTAATAAAATTACAGGTGCGGTGCAGGAGTAATGGGAGTCAATGTGTGAAGATGGGTATGTGGTCACTAAGGGGATCAGGTAGAGTACCACTGTCAGAGAAATAGTGGGGGTGAGAGACTAGAATCCAGTCTAGAATGCTGCTGTTAAAGGAGTTTTTAGTGGAGTATGTTGTGGAGTTGATAAGCTGTGAAAAGTTGTAAAGGTTGATATTAAGAGGGTTTTTAGGAGACTAAATGGGGGCCCAGTTAATATTCATATCGCCAAGGATTATTGTTTCATTGCTAATGTTGTTAGAGAGCCAGGAGAGGATATCTTCAAGTGTAGAAATATTCTCTCCTGGGGGGATATAGAGTGAGGCTATACAAATGTGTTTATGTGAGTTAATTTGGAGAGATGTGAGGAGTAGTTCTTGAAGTGTGGAATGGGTTTGTTATAGGGGGTAACTGACAATGAGGATGAATATAGGAGAGCTACTCCACCTCCTTTTTTATGGGGCCTGTCTTTTCTAATGATTGAATAGTTTGGTGGAATTATTTCGGAGTCTTTTATATGGGGTTTTAACCAAGTTTCTGAGATTGTTAGGATATCTGGTTTGTTGTGAATGAGCCAGGCATGAAGGTTTGGAACTTTGTTTACCATACTTTGGGAGTTAAAGGAAGTAAATAAAATGGACTTGTCTGTAGAGGAAACTGTGGAGGGGCCAGGGTAGGGATGGATATCGCTGGATAGTAGAGTGGAAATTAGATATAAGAGTGGCTTACAGAGGTAGATGGACAGTTTGTTAGGTAGATTGGATTCTATTGTGGATTTAAGGAATCTGCTAGTAACTATGGGGGAAAAATGTTTTTGAAGGGTAATGTATTTGTATGGGAAAAGTTGGAGGTTATTTATAGGATATAGATGTGGAGAAATAGGAGTGTGTGAGTATGGTAGAGTAGAGTCAAGGTGGTTGGTGACATGGAGAGATTGTGCATGGTGAAAGTTAAAGGGTTGGGTGAGGTAGTAAATATAGGATAAATTCAGGAGAAGTAGAAATAAAAAGGAAATGAATGAGGATTTTGAAGGCATGATGGAATGTGGAATATGTAGAGTTGATATGCTGTTGATAAAATATTTATGAATATAAGAGTTATGTTTGTATAGGAGCAGGTAAGTTTAGGAGTATAAGAGTAGAAGTGGGAAATAGAGTTGGGATTGGAGTGGGTGTGGTTTGGGAGTGGGGTGGTGTGTAGTGAAAATAGAGAGGAATCCTACTGGTTAGGTGGGATAGCTGTGGTGGGTAAGTAAAGATTTTATGGGCAGAAAGAGGGAGTGGTAGAGTTAGGGATTATGTGGTTGGTTGGATAAGACTTCCTGTGGGTGTGCCTATGGGGGAAATAAAGGTAGATGCACTGGGGGTGGGTGGAAATTGGGGGTAGGGTAGGGGAGCAGAGTGAGCCCACAGGGCGAATGGAGCGGGCAGAACCAAAGAGGATCGGAGAGGTTTGAGAGTCTATCAGTGAAGCGTTGTTTGCAGAGGGGTAAGTTAGAATGGAAGTAGGACCTGGGTGTGTTGGGTGAGAGTGAACTATGAGAAACTAGAGAGAGTGAGTAGGAAAAGAGATGTTACAGCTAGAGTGGACTAAAAGAGTTTAGGAGACAGAGTGAGAAGGAGGAAGGTTAGAGCTTTGAGAGAATACCTGAAGTTCATGCAGTGAAGTCTATTTGGGGGAGGGTGTCACTGAGTGGATAGGTACAGAAATATGCCTTACTCCACTAGGATATCCTCGGGGCCAAGTTGAACTAAAGAAGAGGGCAGCTAGTGTAGGTCAGGGGGGAGAACATAGAAACTAGAATAAGGGGGTTTAAGGCTGCTGGCTATCCAGGCAGGGAGTGTACTAAAAACAACTATCAAGGCTGAAATAGTAAGGTAGTAAGGGTTCAGCAGCAGTTACACATACTTCCTTAGCTTCTTCTTGGTTCAATGTCCAGAAAAAAGGGGATGAGGCAGCAGAGTAGGTTGCTTTTGCTTGAGCAATTAAGATAGCTGTATTATTAAGGTAGGTTTGAGGTGTCCTCACGGGCTTAAGTCACAGGGGTAACTCAGAGTAGAAAGCTATAAAACAGGAGAGAGAGTTAAGAGAAAAATAGCGTTTAGTACTATTTAAACACACCTTGTTTCCTAATAGCAGTAAAAGACAGTTACTAAGTCTATATTAAAATAAAAAACATCACACATTATGTAGCAATTAGAAGCACTTCCAAAAAGAGACAGGGCAAATGGAATCTATATAATAAGCAAGTGGAAGTTGGCGTTTCTATAGCAAATAATTTAGCCAGCAAACTTCCACGGTGTTGTATATTACATTAGCCAATACACTTCATCAAAAATGCAGCTAATAGCCTGTGATAATGCCAGCTTGAAGTTTATAACAGAGTTAAATCACCTAACACATGGCGTTTGCTGAAAATTTAAATTGCAAACTTCACTTCATTTATGTAGTACTTTAGCATTTCCCTCCACAAATAAATGTCACTACGCTCATCAAAAACGCCAGTTTGGAAATGTTTTAACAGGGTTCGATCACCAAGCACATGACATATGCAGAAAATTAAATCCAAAACTCAACTTTGTTTGTGTAGTATATTAAACACTTCCCTCCACAGACAGAGAAAGAGGCATTAACATAGCTGTAGGGATATACCCGATATCGCTCTTGTTAGGTAAAGTATATACAGAATAGTAAGTGCTAGCGTCTCTATGTCCAGCACGCATCTACTGTAATTAACAACAGTTAGCATGACCTAACAGACCTTTAATACAAACACTATACCCAGCACGCATCTACTGTATTAATTAACATTAAGAACAACATGCCGGACCTTGCGCTTATTTAATACAGAGCGCGATGGTACCAATACTAAAACAAAACGTCAATTTAGGTAAAAAAGCAATGAAACATGAAAGCATTAGTACAAAGAGCAAAACAGGTACAACTTACAGTAGAAGTACACGCTCAGCCAGGACGCACAGCAGTTGAGATGGGCGATGTTTAAAGATGGCGCCCAAAAGTTGGGAGGTATTTTATCACTTCCAGTAGGAAGGGGGAGGGGCATGGATGTGAGTTAGCCAGAAGAGCTGTAAGGTTGTAGCAAGGGGGAGGTGACTTGCAGGTAATATCTGAAAAGACGGGAAGGTACAGGGAGGAGAGATAAGAATAGAGCTAGTACTAGAATAAACGGCTATCACGGAGATATAAGATATAACAATATAACTAGAACTGAAATACACATATATCACGGACAGGACACTGAGTTAGAAAGAGGGGAGGGAGCAAGACAAAGAGGGAGAGAGAAAGAGAAGAGAAGAGACACTGCAGAGTAATGTAATAGCAGGACAATCAGATATCACAGGCAGGATAAAAAGACAGATGTGAGGAAGAAAAAGAGAAAGTTCAAAAAGAACTAGAATATAACAATGAAAAAGAGAAGTTCAAAAAGAACTAGAATATAACAATGAGAGCTACTTGAATTACATTAAACTTATAAACAATAAATGCTTAAATGATGAAGATAAACTAATTTTAACATCATCTAAACAAACTACAAGCTGGGTTTATATATCACATAATCAAACTTCCAAAATATCCAACACCAGAAGCTCGAACTTGGAAGTTTGAAATGTGATAGCATCAAGCGCTCAGAACAGCGAATTTTTTCACAGGGAAAAAATTTGCTGTTCCGAGAAACACACACACAACACAAGCCCACCTAAAATAAATAATCCACACACATACACTTTACAAAACCCTACTTTTAACTCTACACTAAACCATACATACAGTACTACCTATCCACTTATATACACTTTACAAAACCCTACTTTTAACTCTACACTAAACCATACATACAGTACTACCTATCCACTTACCATAACCCGCTCCCTAACCCTAAGGTGCGTAACTATTGCACCACAGTGGAGGAAATAGTGAAGCCGCGTAACGGCCTACTGAAATCTTGCCCTAGTCAAGATTCTGATGTTCCGTGGCTTCGCTATTTTCTGCTTTCCATGTAGTGGTTTCGATATTGTAGCATTCGAAGTTTTGAGACTTTGATGTTACAATATAAACCCCTACAAGCTCACTTGAATGAAAACTATACTCATGGAAATTTTTGCATAGGTCATCTTTTATGCCACATAGAATAGAATTAATTTCCAAAAGCAAATTGGTCTGCTGGAACTGTAAATTACATATTAAATCTGATTGGGAACATCTGTTTTTTTATTGTGCTATAATTAAACCATATTGGAAAGAGATCAATGTCTTTTTGCAAGCTTTATTTTCTGATAAATTTACATTATCTAAGTCACTAGTTCTTCTAAATACTCCAATCCCAGAATGCGTCACAAGACTGAACTGCAAGGAAGGTATTAATAAGAAACTGGAAGAAATAAACTACTCCCTCCTTCAATGAATTTTTCAACATTACAATTGAAGTTTGTCACCTAGAACTTGTCACCATTAAATCAAGAACTACAAGCATAACTTCCTCATACAATGTTTGGAATACCTTGAATGAACTTTTGAATAAACAATAATTGATTTTCTAGAAGTACAGATAATTGCATTGTTTTATTTAGTAGACACCTTTGAAAATTGTTGTTTTACACATTTGATTTACTGCTTGTTTTTTTCTGTTTTTTTTGTTTTTCTTATGTCAGCTGGTATTCTCTAACTTACATGTTGTTGTATCTTTCGGCTTTTCCCGGTTAGGGGTCGCCACAGCGGAACTCCAGTCCGCTAATGATTGGCAGTAAATTTTTACATACCAAGTTGCCAGCCCTGACGCACAACCTTCAATGAAGGTATGCCCATTCACGCATGTCTCCACACAGAAGACGCTTTAGCTGAGAATCGAACAGGACATCTTACTGTGAGGCGACAACGCTATCGTAGCACCACCACCACATTCTCTAACTTACATAATTACACAAATGTTTTACCCTGGATTTTTTCCTACACACGCTTCTTTATGTGCTGTAGCCAATTCAGCTTTGCACAGTTTTTTAAAAGTTACTATTAAAACTTGAGATGTATTTTTTAAAAAGTTTCCAAATGAAAGTAAAGGCTCGATAAACTGATATTTTGATTAAGTAGGTAAGCACACTGCAGAAATGGCCCTTTTCACATTGCACCCATCTTAAAATCTTTTTTCCATGTACCTGAAATGTAAGTATTTTGTTTTGATATTATTTATTATTTATTGTTTTATTTTATCTGGGCGCCATAGTACGGCAAAGCACAGACTACCTACTACCAAGTGATAGGTTTTCATTTAGTCAGCAATAGATCTTTAAGATAGACAATTTTTAATTAAGATTTAACAAGTTGGACTAACATTCAATGAAAATAAAACCAAGAACTTTCATATTAATTCAATCATTAGATTATTTAATGAGTAGTTATAACTTTAAATGGGATAGCAAAAATTAAAACATATTGAATGTAATAAAACAGAATCTACAGTCTTATTGAAACCAGAAATAATCTAACTAAATCAAATAACTTTTTTCAAATTTGAAGATTACACTTGATAAAATGACCATACATTCAAATATAACTTGGGTGACTGAAAGTACAGCAATAATGCCAAATATCAAATTAGAAGATAAAATATGTCTGCCATTTCAATGGTTTCCTAGAAAACCAAGAACAGCTTACAAAATCACATTAGAACATGGAAAAATGTGGAATTACCAGATGCATGTCTCAGGCAATTATATGCTGGTTAAATATCATTATAAAGACAATTGGAGAGATTTACAAATTCATTTACTAGAAAAAATGAAATTAGTACAAAATGTTAAAATCATAAACATCATAGGGCAAATCTTAGTTAATTACTTCCAGCATATATATATATATATATATATATATATATATATATATATATATATATATATATATATATATATATATATGGGTTACCTTCATTTCATTGACAGCTCATTTCACTGACAAGCAATTCACCAAGACCAATTCACTGAAAGTTCATTTCACTGACAACTCATTTCACTGAAACTCATTTCATAGACAGTTTTATACGGCCTGTTCCCCACTGTAGTGCAATCCTGTAGTTAGAATATATAGTAAGGGGGGTGTGGGGGGGCACACCCTCCACATTGGGGGTGTGGGTGTGGGGGGTGAAGCCCCCCCACATACTTTGGTTGTATATTGTTTTCTGCAAAACAGTTATTCATTGCAGCTGTAAGTATCCATCTGTATAGTTTAAAATGTTTATATGTGGGGGGGCTATGCCCCACACCCCCCAATGTGGGGGGCTGTGCCTCCCACACCCCCCTTACTATATATTCTAACTCCAGAATCTTACTACAGTGGGGAACAGGTCATATATAACTGTCGTCGAAATGAGCTTCAGTGAAATGAGTCATCAGTGAAATGAACTTTCAGTGAATTGGTCTTGCTGATTTGCTTGTCAGTGAAATGAGCTGTTGATGAAATGAAGGTAACCCATATACATATATATATATATATATATATATATATATATATATATATACATATATATATATATATACACACACACACATATATATATATATATATATATATATACATATATAAATATATATATAGATATATATAGATATATATGTATATGGAGAGAGAGAGAGACTACATTTATGTATACACACACACATATATACTGGGGAAAGTCTGACTAAGTAAGACCCCATTTTCAGCAGAGGCCTGGAGAAAAAAGCTCCAAAGTATTGCAAAACATTTTAAGAACAATAAATATACAGGCTTTGAAGTAATACAAATAACTACAGCTTATATAATTATACCAAATTAGACATAATATGAACACGTGGGTTAACTATAGATACAAGTTATACGACTATGATTTAGTAGAGAAATTTTAGCCAGTTTATAGAGAAATTAAGGGTAAGTTAGAATAATGCAAACAGAAATTGCAAGAAGAAGGGAGAGAAAAGCAGGTACATTTAGAAAAAAAGCCAGGAGAGAAATTGAAAGATGTAAGGATGTGAGTGAAGAAGGGAGAGTAAGGAGATGTAAGGTACTGATAGGTAATTGTTCATATTTAGAGATTTATTTTATTTTACATTTGTTAACTGGGAAAATCCAGCTGGACCAGGTCCATTTTCAGTGGAGGCCCGGGGAGAAAAGCTCCACAATTAAGAAGACATTTATACAATTAGAGATATACATACAAAACAGGTAATAGAGTAAAATATATTTACAAGTAGAGTTTTTCATGACTTTGTTAATAGGTAGGCAGTGTAGGACTAAGATACAGTTTGAGTAATATTTACAAGGGTTAGTCAAAGGGGTTAGATAGATATATTCAGAGATTGGTTCTCAAACAGCTTACAGGTTTTGCAGGACAAAAGTTACAGTTTGAAATAGTTTTACAAAGGTAGTAAGTACTGCTTACAGTTTTAGTAAGTATGCACAGAAGGGAGCAGAAAGAACAGTATGGTATATGATAAGAGTCAGTATTTCTATGTGCATAGATATAGTGTGATGTTTAGACTGGAGTAGATTGGTAGAAGAAAGGTACATGGTCAAATCCAAGTTGTCCGGAGATAAGATTTTCCACTTCAGCATCAAAATCCAATCTATTTAATATTATCACGTCAGACCTGGCTAAGCAACTAAAATCTTCAATTGAATCTAATTCTATGGAGTACACAGACAAAAAAAGCTATCTCCTCTAATTTTTCTCACCAGAAAGAGAATCTACAAAATTTTTGAACAACTCTCATCCATTGGAAAATCTGTTACTCAAATTGCAGAACTATCAAGTTACACAAAAGATACTATTTGCAGCTAAAACATAAATTCATTATGTGGAATAACCAATAAGATATCTTTTTTTTAGATCAGTTTGCATCAGAGGGTTTTTTTTTTTTTTTTTTTTTTTTTTTTTTTTTACTCCTAATATCCCAGAACTTTGCAATACAAGAGTATTGTTATATGCTTAGTATTTAGTGTTATAGTATTATTATATAATTCATAAGATAATACCTGTATATCACCATTTGACCATTTTTTTGTGTTTTTGTTTTTAAAAATATTCTTAGTAATGTTTTAATTTAATGCCAACCAGTGAGGGTGACTGAGCCAATTATGACTGAAGGTTTATGAGTATTGGTGAAATGTACATAATTAAGCCCATAGATACTGATTGAAAGTTTTTAAAAAAACATGGTATAGTTAATTGGGCACAGGGAGCTGTAAAATTTCAGTTAGCATAGCATACAATTGGGACATTTTTTTAATGGCTGTGTTAAAGAAAAGACTGCATTTAACATTGTGTGTTGTGTGGTTGGGTTTTAAATGTTTTACTATGCTTTTTATATATAGTGGAGTTGATATGAAATTAAATACATTTTTGTTTTGTTTTGATTGTTCTTTTGTTTTTTTTTTGATTTATAATGGTGTTGTGTTATGTATTGTTCTTTCTTGGACAGAGTGGATTACTAAATAATATGATGTTACATTTAAATTTTCATCCAAACACCTTCAAGTAGGCATATTGATGCACCTACAACTGATATATTGTTTTTTTTTTTTTTTTTTTTTTTTTTTTTTTTTTTTTTTTTTTTTTTTTTAGAAATATCAATTGTATTTAAATTGTATTTACAATATTTGATATAGGAAGCTCAGGGAAGTGTAGTGTTTGTATGTGTAATGTTCATTTGGTTTTTTGTATATTGTATTTTGGTTTTTATTTTTGTTTTTTTGTGGTTTTTTTTTTTTTTTTGTTTGGGTATATGTTTCCTTCTTCACAAAAGGAGTTTGGGGAAGAAGCTTAGTTGAAGAAGCTGTGGCTGTGTACTACCTCCTTATGCAAGAATAATATCATATTGACAGGATTATTGTCCTCAAGCTGCTCTCTTCCTCCTCTCACCAAAGCCCATTCCCACAAAACAAATCATATAAATCAAAATAAATATAAATACTTTACCTAACTTTTTAGAATTAACCAGTTAAAATGAAGACTTTTTCTTAATCTCTAAATCTTTCTCCAAATTCAAAATACACTAAGATGTGAGCGACTACTACTATCTGACCATGCAAAAATCTCTCTATGATTTCTTTCGCATATTCTGCAACTGCGCTATGAACTGGTCCTTTAACAATAATATACTAAAATAAAAGAGAGAATAATCCTAGAGAGAATAAATCATGTACTGAATTATATATATAACAATAGCGTTTGATATACAAGCGTTATACATACAATGGACTTGTAAAGAATTGAAAAAGAGGTTATTTGATCCCACAAAAGCCACTTTCTTCAACAAGCTGTAGAAAGAAAAAACTTGCCTCTCTTGAGAGAAGAGAGAACTCTCTGGAGAGAACTAAAAATCACATAAAAACAATCTAAAAAAAAATTAAAAAATATGTACACCTACACTACTGAGCTACACCTACATAACAACTATTCATTGCTTATACAAAAAACAGCACAAAATCATTCTAAATCCCTATCTATCCATCTAGAACCCTATCTAGAATACTCAAAATCTCCATTTTGCAACCCCCCAGAATATCTTGCTTTGCTTTAGGGTGCTTTATAAATCGAACTCTGAGATAATTAACATTTTTTATACTAGCACATTTGCATCTAGCGCAATAGGCATAGTTCTCATAGGGGGAATCATAATATTTTCCCATCTCTCAAACATCTGGATCCAACTCTCTCCAAATCAGCTTCAAACCTTTCAAGAATATTCAATAAATAAAAAAAAAATAAAAAATAAAATATAAAAGGGAATGATAAATCATGGTCCTTTTACTTTACTTTTCAAAACTAAAAAAAAAAATTCCCCTATTCTTTAAAGTTCTTTTTGAAGTCTTTAACTACATTACTACATTGGAACATACAAACAACAAACAAACAACTAAAAGCAACAAAAAAAGCAACAAAGAAAGAAACTTACAGACCTAGATCCAGATAGATGTTGATATTAAAATTTTTTAATAAGAAAATTTAATCTAATAGATTCAATAATATCAAATTTAATATTCCACCACATGGCTGGGTTTATGTCCAGTAGACATACATGGATACAACACACTAACTACACATTCAGTTTACTAAGCATTTGACAGGGTAGACTGGGACTTTTCTGTCACCCACGTTCGCATTTTTACTATACCAAAAATTTTTTCAGATATGATCAGAATTCTTTTATTCAAACTCATCCACCTATTTATATATAAACAAAAAAGAAAATTCAATTATTAGATTAAGATTACCAACAAGAGGCTGTCCACTTTTTCTCTTTTCTCTCTTTTTTTTCAATCTTTTTTTTCTATATATTACTTAAAATACATTTCATACCTACCATTCTCAACCTACAACACACAAGTATAGCTCTATCAGCCGATGCCGATGATTTAAACTTACTTCCAAATTTCCTAACACAGACCTTTAAAAAAATTTAAAAACATTTTTATTTTTTTTGAAGCCTCTCAAGTCAAAAACAAACACAAAAAACAATACACATGAGGCTCATAAAACCTTTTTTCCTACTTTTTTTTTTTTTTTTTCTCCCTTCTTTATCTCATACAATTTTAAATACTTTTGAACACTAAATCATGGTCCATCATTTGCCAGGACCTTCAAAGATGGAAATTACTAAATCTATCATTTCTTTCTAAAGTAGCTTAGCTGAAAATGAATATCTTGCCTTGACTTTAGCTCATCCAATTTAGCTCAATCAATGTTATTTTTCAAACAATTTTTTTTCAAAAACTGAAAAAAAAATGTTTCCAAAAATTCAAAAATTAGCGTTTCTTTTTCAAATTATGCCTTCCTAAAGAGAAAAAGAAGAGTAGGTGGGCCCTTCATCTTTCATTATTATTACTTTTAATTTAAATCTAATAACTGAATTCCATAACATGAATAGAAAAAACTAAAAAACTCACTATCACTATGGTTGGTTGAAGATATGGCAGTAATCTCATAAATAAAATAAATCCTAGTCTATCTCCTTTCTATCTTTCTATCTTTGAAAAGTTCAAAGTTATCAAATAATATGAAATTTGAAATTCATCTTTTTAGAAATTTTTTTTTAACATTAATCTTCATCCTTCTCTTCCTTCTCTTTTTTTTCTTCAATTTAAACATCAATTCCCCAATTTAAGGATCAACAACAATGATATAATTCTTGATTCCCTCTCATTCTCATTAAAGACCTTACATATCCTTAAACAAAAAAACTTCTCAGGAACTTATCTCTTCACAACCAATAATATATTCCTGATACACTACTAATCGATAAATTAAAACTAATCATCAATACATACAAATGACAACAACAAAACATCCCTCTCGATTACATACAAGTTTACCCTCTACTTTACAAAGCTGGTAACTGCACCAAGTACACTGGGAAAGGCAAGGCACTCTCCTATTACAGAAAAAGAAGACTAGCTATAAAACCACTATAGAACTCTCCCCCCTTTAAAAACTCTTATATACGTATAATGTTGATTGATGAATAACAACTCTACTATAACCCCGTGAAAATAATATTTTATTCAATTAGCCTTTCTGTTCATGCTGTCATGCTGTCCTGAGCTGACTTACTGCATATTATGTGGCACTGCAAGAATTCTCTTAGAATAAAAACTATCTCAAAAGTACTCAAAACCATGCTCTCATCCTAAAATTCATCTTCACATTTTAATTCTGATGTGTTCCCTCATAAAACTCTACATCACACTGGTTAGAGTTTAGATCGGACAAATTGTGCTGAGAGATTCAAAAAGTACAGGCCACAAATATCTCAAAAATTCATCATAAATGGACCCAATGAGAAGAGAGTCTATTACAGTAAACTAAACTTAAGCCTATTTGAAATAATCCGACTAAACTGTGACTAAACTCTTCCTTCCCCTATTTCCTTCCCCTATACTCTCTTTCTTTATCCACTCACTAGTCTCTGTAGTTAATAGTAGGTAGTCTAGTAGTGACAATGAAGATTTGAGTAATTTTTTGAAGTTTGTATTTGTTATTGTGGAGGTTATATTGGTAGGGAGATTGTTCCATTTTTTAGCTATGATGTGGGAATAAAGGGCTTTTCCTGCAGTGCTGTTAGCAGTAGTAACACTGAGAAGGGGTTTATTGGAAGAGCATAGAGGGTGACTAGAAGAGTGGGAGGTTATTAGCTGACTGAGGACTGGAGCTTTGTCTGAGTGGTTTCTGATATTAAAGATGTAGGTGAGTTGTTGGTAAGATAGTAAGTTAAAAAATTCAAGCCATTGAATTTCTTTTAGTACTTGGCAGTGATGAGTTCTAAAGGGGGAATTGTTGGCAAATTTAGCTATTTTGTTGTAGCATGACTAACTTATCCAGATCAAATTTTTTAGTGTGGGTTAGGATTGGTGCTGCATGAGTAAGTGTCGATAGGAGGTGAGTTTGAGCTAGAGTGATGTGTGCTTTTGCTGTGAGATAGTTTTTGTGCCTGTATAGAGTTCCCATTTTCTTATGAACCTTTTGAATAGTTTGTGCTATGTGAAGATCTAATGCTAGGTTGTTGTCTATTTCAACTCCTAGGAGTTTTGTGTGAGTGGATGGAGAGATGATAGTGCCATTCCTAGATGAGATAAAGTGGAGGGGGAGGATTTAGTTTTATTAGGTGTGAACAGCAGAAGTTTGGTTTTGTTTGGATTAAGTATAAGTTTGATGTTAGTGATCCAAGTTTTGATAGCGGAGAAAGATTCCTGGGCTAGTTGTTTAAGGGTATTGACAGATGGAGCTGCACAGATGAGAGTGGAATCATCTGCATACTGAATTAGCGAGGCTTGCTTAGAGGAGGTATATAGATTGCTTGTGAAAATAGTTGAAAAGTAGTGGGCCTAATATTGAGCCTTGAGGTACTCCTATAGAGTTAGGGAGAGGAGGGGATAGCTCATTGTACAGATTGTTGTCTGTTTGATAGGTAGCTATTTAACCAGGAGATGGTAGAGGAAGTAAAGGATAGAGAATGAAGGGTGTCCAGTAGTTTAGTGTGTGAGACCATGTCAGAAGCTTTTGAGAGGTCTAAGAAGGTAGCAGATACATGGCTGTTGTTGTTTCTATGTTGATTAACCAGGTTGGTGAATGAGAGAAGAGGAGCAGTTGTACTATGGTTAGGGCGGAAACCATGTTGGGTGGATGTGAGAAGCTTGTTAGTATCTAGGAACTGCATAACTTGTGAGTGTATGCATTTCTCTAGGAGCTTAGATAAGGGGGAAAGAATAGCTATTGACCTGTAGTTGGAAAAATCATAGGATTTACCTTCTTTGTGAAGGGGTATAATGTAGGATATTTGTCATAGTTGTGGTACATAGAAAAAGAATCAGCTGCTATTCTTAGGAAGTTAGTGGGTATACCATCTGCAGCTAGTTTGGTGGGCTGTAGTTTGAGGCGCAGGTTTCTAATTTTTGATGTAGGGACTGGAGAGAGGGAGAAGGATGGTTGGTTGGTAGTATTGTCAGGAGTGTTTCTAGTGCTTGTATTAGATGAGGCATTAGGGTTTGTTAGCTGGTTAGATAGAGTTTGGATTGAGTTTATGAAGTGAGAGTTAAGCTGGGAGGCAATATCTTTGCTGTTAGTATACGGTGGTGGGGGTAGCAATTGTTCCTGGTTTTAGCAGAGAGTTGACAGAATGCCAAAACATTTGGGGGTTGTTTGTGCATTTGTTTTGGAGGCCTAGGAAGTAGTTTTGTTTGACCTGTTTGGTTTGTATTTTGGCTAGGTTCCTAAGTTGTTTATACCTTTGTTTGGTTTGATCGGAGTTGTCTTGTTTCCATTGCTTCTAGGTCTTGTGTCCCAACTTAACTATGGTGCATAGTTTGCTTTGATTTTTCGTTTTCTTAGATGTGCAATGGAATTTAGAACTGAGATAAATGTATTATTAAAGTATTCTACTGCCTGATCGAGGTGTAGGGTTTTTAGAGGGAGCCAGTTACATTGGTGGAGAATGTTGTTTAGTTTGTCTGGGGTTAAGTTACGAAGGAGAGTAGGGAGATGGTCACTGAGTATGCCAGGTAGAGACCCTGCCTGATAATGATGTTTGCGGTTATTAACTAGTATCCAGTCAATAATGGTTTGTTTATAGGTTTTCTTATCTATTCTGGTGGGGTCTTGAATTAGTTGTATGAAATTGTAGAGATTAATACTGTTGGTAGTGTATTTGGAGCTGAAGGTTTGCCAGTTGGTATTGAGTTTGCCTAGTAAAATTGTTTCCTGAGGGCAGTTTTGATTCAATCATTGAAGGATTTCTTCTATGGCTGGGGAATTATTTCCAGGAGGAATGTAGCAACAAAGGATGTTAAATTTTTTTAAATTGTTTATTGATAGAATAGAGCATATGGTTTCAGTGTTTTGAAATGTTGGTAGAGGGGTATGAAATGGTTGGAGGTTTATTTCATTTTCAAATAGAATTGAGACTCCACCACCCTTCCTATTTGTTCTATCTAACCTTAGGATGTTGTATCCTGGTGCTAGAATCTCATCACTAGTGTTATGTGGTTACAGCCATATTTCGGTAATGGTTACGATGTCAGGGGAGTAGTGAGGAAATAAAAGCATGTAGGTCTACTTGTTTATTTGAAATAATTCTTATGTTGATATTAATTATAAGGAGATCAGATTGAGCTCTATTTGGAAGGTTAGTAAAGGAGGCTCTTGGGTTTGGGTGTATGTCGCCAACTAGGAGGAGTCTTTTACCGATTTTAAATATGTGCTTGATAACATAGGTTAAGTTTGAGAGTGATATGTATACTGCTTTCCTATTGATAGTAGTAGATAGATGGGTGTTGGGTGTGTGTGGTATAATATTTGTGGAAAATAACATTGGACAGACTGTAAAGCATATATGGGAGGTGGTATGTTTTTTGGCATGTGTAGTATAGAAGAGGTGGTGTCTAACGGTAGGTTAGTTTGTATGGCTGTAGTGTAGGAAAGGGATGTGAGGGCTAGTAGGAGAAAGGGTAGTAGGAATTGCATTATGGTTCTTTGGAAGCTATTAGTAGTGTTATTTGAAATGGGGGTGGAGGCAGGGTAGTGATCAGTGAGTTCAGGTATGGGTGTGAAGTTAGAGTAGGAGGAGCTATGAATTAGCTATGGCTGGTGATTGGAGCAAGAAGAATGTCAGGTGAGTAAGGTGAGGTCTAAGTTTAGGTGCAGTGGGGTTGGGTGGGATTTGGGGGTAGGGTAGGGGACTGGAGTGAGCCCGAAGGGCAAACAGAGCAGGTACAGACTCCCCAGCAGAGGTGAGCGCCAAAAAAGTATCAGTGAGTGTAGGTGAGGGCTGAACACTGATAGTGGTTCTAAGACTGCTAAAGTCTGTAGTTAAATTAGGTAAACAGGTTGCAAAAGATGAATACAGCAGGCAGATGTGAAATAAAGGGTTGCCAGACCTGGAAGAGGGTCTCTTTAGGAGGGAGAGCACCAACACTATTCTTATTAGGATATACTGGGTACTAGCTAGTCAGGGAACAATTCTGGGGAGTTGCTGCCATCTAGTGGGGAAAATGGAGTATCCCTGTGAGTGCGCATGCTGTCGGGGCTCAGGAGACCAGAACCACAAGGATTTTAATTACAAATTCCAAAGAGCAGATAGGGAAGCCAACTGTCTTTGTATAAAAAGTAGTTTCTGGAGCTTACATGCACTTATATTATTAGAGCAGGATTCAGGGAGATCAGTTCCCCACCAGTCCTTATACACCGGGCAGAATGCTGTTGTGGGTGGGAGGGAGTTTTAGACCATGCTTGCTGGAAAAAAAAGGGGTAGAGGTAGAAGTAGTGGGGTAACAGTGTAGAATGTAAGGGTAATTACATGTGGATAAGTGAGGGATGTGAGTAAGGTGTAGGAAGCTGAAGTAAATGCAAAGAACAACAAAGGCAAATAGGTAGTTGAGATGGTGTGTGCAAGAGGCTTAGGTACAAAGTTGCAAAGTGTATGATCAGTAACATAACATCACAGTTGCAAAGGCAAACATATTGAAATACATTCCTATGACACAGGTCTAGTTTGTAGCATAACACAGTTCTAGGTTAATCAAAGAATGCAGTCATAAAAACTATGCTTTCCAGTTGTTAATAACAGCGTTATGTAGAGCAGACATGAAAGCAGGGTTAAACTATTCCCCTAAACAGATTTGTTTAAAACCATTCCAAGCTATCAAAACACTTGACAATGTAGTGTAATTAGAGTAGCTATAGGCTGTTGTTACAATGATACATCTCAATAGGGTAGTAACTAAGCTTTGTGGCACCTAGGATATTTGTGTTACTGAAAAAGCTGTTTTTCCCACCCAATAACAACTCTAGGCAGCTAGCAATGTAAACCCTGTAAGCCCCGTTATATTTTCAGAAGTTAATATTTCCAAAGATAAAAGCCGTTCCAGATGCCTTACTGCAGATTGAAATGTCATTTTTCCCACCCAATAACAACACTAGGCAGCTAGCAATGTAAACCCTGTAAGCCCTGTTATAATTATACAGCAGTTAATATTTCCAAAGTTGAAAGCCGTTCCTGATACCTTACTGTAGACCTTAAAGCCATTTTTCCCACTTAATAACAGCACTAGACAGCTAGGAATGTAAACCCTGTAAGCCCTGTTGTATCTTTACAAACATTAATATTACCAAAGCTAAAAGCCGTTCCTGATGCCTTACTGTGGATGGAGAAGCCATTTTTTCCCACCTAATAACACCACTAGGCAGCTAGCAATGTAAACCCTGTACTCCCATTATTTCCTTACAGAGGGCAATATTTTCATAGCTAACAGCCTTTCCTGGTACCTTACTGCAGAATGATAAGCCGTGTTTCCCGCCTAATAACACTAGGAAACTAGCAAAGAAAACTGCAGGCCCTGTTGTATTTTTACCTTAGTTTATATTTTCAATGCTATAAAAAGTTCCAAATGCCTTGCTGCAGACAGGAAGTTGGAGTGGCTAGGAGGCCGTTTCCCCTGCTTTAGTAGTAGACTAGGCAGCTAGTAAGGTAACCCCTTTGAGCAAATAACAGTAGGCTTCTTACTTAGAAGGACAGAAGCCGTTCATAGACCTTTTACATTACTTAGACCGTTTACATTACTTAGGGTATTAGCATAGCTGAGAAACAGGCCAATTCTGTCCTCTCTTCAACAAACATCCAATTCTATCCACACTACAATACAGTAACTATGCAGCTAGCAATATATCTCCTTTCTGAAAGTGGCAGACAGTTTGCAGACAAACCATGAATGGAGCAGTTACAGAATTACACGTGCAGTCATAAAAAATGCAAACATTGTAACAGGGTGCATATTACATATCTAGCAACACTTTCCAAGCTTGACAGATCAAGCAGTCAGTTACAGAGCTCCTTACCAGTGTGCACACAACACGTTGGGAGTGGAGTCTTTCCTAGTTGATGTATGGCCTTAGGGAAGGACGCCGCTGGCTAAAACCTGTACTTGTAATACAGGAAGGAAGGAGGGGGAGGGGATCTAGGCTAGGATTGGATGATGGTACACAGGAAGAGGGGACTGTGGATGGAAAGGGGGAGTGACCTGGGAATTCTGGAAAAGTGTGCCCTACCCCAAGCAGAGGTGAGCGCCAAACAAGTATCAGTGGGTGTAGGTGAGGGCTGAACACTGATAGTGGTGCTAAGACTGCTAGAGTCTGTAGTTAAATTAGGTAAATAGATTGGAAAAGATGAAAAGAGCAGATAGATGTGAAATAAAGGGTTGCCAGACCTGGAAGAGGGTCTCTTTAGGAGGGATAGCACCAACACTACTCTTATTAGGATATACTGGGTACTAGCCAGTCAGGGAGCAATTCTGGGGGTTTGCTGCCATCTAGTGGGGAAAATGGAGTATCCCTGTGAGTGTGCAAACTGTCAGGACTCAGGAGACCACAACCACATGGATTTTAATTACAAATTCTAAAGAGCAGATAGGGAAACCAACTGTCTTTGTATAAAAAGTAGTTTCTGGAGCTTACATGCACTTATATTATTAGAGCAGGATTCAGGGAGATCAGTTCCACTGCAATCCTTATACACCAGGCAGAATGCTGTCATGGGTGGGAGGGTGTTTTAGACCATGCTTGATCCACTTATATTATTAGGGCAGGATTCATGGAGATCAGTTCCACTGAAGTCTTTATACACCAGGCAGAATGCTGTTGTGGGTGGGAGGGAGTTTTAGAATCTGCTTGATGCACTTGTATTATTTGAGCAGGATTCATGGAGATCAGTTCCAGATGTAGTTTATTATGGTGTTGAGCATAACAAGATTTTGGCTAGGATGTCTTTCAGAATGGTTTTGAAGGATGGGAGGTAGGATACTGATCTGATGGATGCAGATGAGGAGTTCCGGGCCTTAATAACATGGTAAAAGCACAGACAATGCTCAGCAGATATGATAGATGTGTGTACAGTTTTTGGTCACTAGATTGTAATGACTGACTGGAAACATAGTTGTGTCTAATGTTTAGTGCCAGAGAGGTAGATGGATTGTGGATCATTTTGTTAGTGGTAAGAAGCCATGTACATCTTAGTTGATGGGGTAGTTCTAATAAATTTGGCCTTTTCAGTGCTGTGCATTGGTGGGTTCTGAAAAGGGTATTTGCTGCAAATTTAACAACTTTGCAATAGCACTGTTCAAGTTTTGATTTCTGTGATGCCTTAAGGATAACAAGGATAATTGCACCACAAAGACATGTGGGGATGATATAAGTAGTGGCAAGTGCAGCTTCACTTGCATTTGTAAGAAAGTTATTGGCACTATAAATCATCCCTAAGCTTTGAGGTGTTTTTTATACAATTTTGTATAAGCATATCGAATTTAAGATCATCATCCACTATCATCCCTAATAATTTGCCGTGAGAAGTGATTTCAATGCTTATATTATGGGCAGTAAAGCCAATGGAGGTGGAGTTTCAATATACATTAAAGACATACACACCTTCAGGCTGGTCAAACAGTATGATGCATGGGAGACACTCCAGGTGCAGTTAACCATTGACAAGATCCCTATTGAAATCATTGCTACCTACAGAGCCCCCAAATCTAACTCAAGATGCCCAATCTGCCTATTTAGACCTGTTTAAATATATCAAGATTCAACCCTTTACCCTGATCCTGGGTGACTAACTTCCCAAACATAGATCGGAAGAACTACTCATGCCAGAACACAAATGCCCAGAGATTCCTTGATTTTGTCATTGCAAATGCCTTAGAACATAAAGTCAATACCCCCACAAGAGGTGATAATATCTTGAACTTGGTATTAACCAACATGAGTAACCACTGCAGCATCCCTGTAGTATCATCCTCCCTGGTATGATCTGACCATAAAGCAGTCACTTTCGAAGTCATCATCTCCCCCAACGCCCCTCTAACTACGATCAGACATAAAAACTTCTCCAAAGCTGATGATTACAGCCTCCTGAGGAATGATATAAACAGCTTCACAGCCCCCTCCCACTCTGTAGAAACTGGCACCAATATTCAAAATTATACCAAAGCACTATACAAGCATTTATATAGATGGATAGAATCATGAATGCCAGACAGGACTAAATCATCCTCTTCAAGGAAGAGTAAACCTGTCTGGTGGACACCTGCAATAAATAAACTCTATAACAAAAGGAAAAAAAATGCTGTCCCAAGACCAAGAAGGAGTATTTGCCCAATTGGAAGCAATGTTGCCTTAGCAAGCAAGTAACAGCACTAGTGAAATCCTCCAAAGCAAACTTTGAGTCCAAATTGGCCACATCTACTAGAGACCATCATAAGGCCTTCTTCACATATGTCCGCAACCCTCAAAGGAAGCACCCAGATCTGTTCAGAACTGGTGGTCAAGGACACAACATATACAAATGACATAGATATAGCAAATTTGCTGGCTGACAGATTCAGTGAAAACTTTACCCCTATGTCCCCCCATCAGTAAATTAGGATATCCCCAGTACCTGCCCCCTTCCCCTTATATCTAGGGAACTGGTCATCACTGTTCTCTTAAAGGCAAACAATACAGCCTCCAAGGGACCCGATAACATCCCAGGCTGCATCCTACATGAACTCAGGCAGGAACTTGCAGCACCATTTGGCATCCTATTCATCTAAAGCCTGATTACTGACTTCATCCCAGTTGAGTGGAGGACAGCCACTGTCATCCCTTTACACAAAGGTGGAGTGGCCATCAATCCAGGAAATTATAGACAAATCATCCTAACTAGCCTGATCTGCAAGGCCATGGAATGGATTAGCATGGATGTCATTAACAAGGACATTGGCAACCTCCAAACACTTAATCCCACACAATTTGGCTTCATCAAGGGGAGGTCATGTCTACTGAATTGGGTTGACTTCTTTGAGACAGTCACAAAGCCATGGATAAGGGGAAGATGGTGCACACCACCTACCTTGACCTGGCCAAAGCCTTTGACACTATTCCCCACTCAGGCATAATAGATAAACTCTCTCATCTAGGCATCAATCCATATGTTACCAGATGGGTAGCAAACTGGCTCACTGATTGAACCCATGTAGTCAAAATAAGGGATGCCACCTCGAGCAGTAGACCCATAACAAGTGGCGTACCCCCAGGGTTCAGTCATGGGGCCTTTATTTGGAATGTACTTTTCTGAGGTGCAGGTCAAAATCAGTGGGCTATGGCTGACCAAGTTTGCAGATGACAGCAAGCTGGGTACTGTCATCAGTTCCCCTAGTGATGTGGACATCCTCCAAGAGGGTCTCACTCAGACAAATGACAGGTGCCAGAAACATGGCCTCAAGCTGAATACCAAAAAATGCATCATCATCCACTTTGGGGAAAGTGACATCCCCACAAATGATCACATTAATAATAACATCCTTAGCACACAATCAGTCATGAGGGATTTGGGCACCCAGGTTAACAGCAACCTTACTTTTGACCACCATGTTGCTTCCATTGTGCGTAAAACCTTATACATGGCCCACCTCATAAGTAAGGGTCACTCATCCAGGGACAAGGAGGTCATAACATCCCTGCATTCTTCCTTTATAAAGCCCATTATTGAGTACAATGTACCTTTCAGCATGTACCTCACAAAGCACATGCAGCAGCTGGAGAGACCACAGGGGTTCCTCACTAGGAGAATCCAGGGCCTCAAACATATACCATACACAGATAGGCTAAAAGCTATATCCCTCTACTCAGTTTCTTACAGACTCTTCAGAGGTGACCTCTATCTGGCACACAAGTTGGTCATTGACCCCACCTTGATGGGACTGCTGCATATCTGCAAGCCAAGCTCCAATCGAATAACCCACACAAGCAGCCTCAACCTGGTCTGTGACATCAACAAGACTTGTTGGCGGGACAGATTTGCGTCCCGGATACTCCCCCATCTATGGAGTACACTCCCCTCTCCAAATAAAGCAGAGTACCCCTTTACCCCTTTATAAGCGCAACCTGGATAACTGGATGGGAAACAGAAAATACACCCCTGAGATTCCACCTGTGTCCCTGCTGGACAGGGGCATCAGGTGCTGATTTGTCTAAACATGGGCTAAACTCTTGGCTAGGCTTATAAAGGCCTCAGAGCCAATGGCCTAGTAACCTCCTATGAGCCTATATTGTGGAGAGAGAGAGAGACAACTTTTATTATTTTTTTTTTAAATATGAGAGGGATTTAGGAAAAAAAATAGTATTTTTTTAGGGCTGAGCATGTATTATATGTTACAATAGCATGTTCAGTTGTTTTTAAGGATTCCTGACTAATTTTTTGGAGGTGTGCCATGTTGTCAGATATGAAAATGAGTGTGGAGTTACCTGTGTTTTGTATTACTAAGGCCTGTTTTGTGGATGTGTGGAGGCTGTTGCTGAGTATGTTAAAGAGGAGGGTACTGAGTATAGAGCCTTGTGGTATAGTTAATAGATAAACAGATATATGAACATATCATTAGTTGAACATGCATTTGACAGGAACATCAATGAATAACCACAAAACAGTGAACACACAAATTGTGTGACAAATAAAATGAAAGAATCATAAAACTATTACAATTGTTCTTATACTATCTGAAAACAATTACAAAACCAAGATCAGGAATTTTCTGAATCATGGTACTGTTAGGAAAAGAGGTTTTATTAATATAATGTGTAGGGTCAGGGTGAAGGACAAGGGTAGGGGTAAGAAAGGGTTAGAAGGACAAGTGTAGGGGTAAGAAAGGGTTAGCAGTAGGGCTAGGGGTAAGAAAGGGCTAGGCACATATGATTATGGAGAGTAGGGGGGCTTTGCCCTACCTTTTTCATTCATGCTGACACTAACCTTAACTCTAACCTTGACCTTATCCTGCCCATAAGCCTAACCCTAGATATTACATGACTAAAAACAGTCTCCCTAACAGTAGCACTAATCAAGACAAAAAGACAGAGAACGTCCAAAACACCAGTCAGGCACAACACTAAATGTATCCTCTTACCCAAGTCTAACCCATGAATACACACACACGTAGACTACTTGTTAAAATACTAGCTTGCATATTTTCAAATGCACCACCTCTTCAGGCAACAAATCCTTTTCCTGCACACTCCTAAATACCTATACTATATAAGACTTGAATTCAACTAAATGTAATTCTCACAAATTTGCAGTCACTTCTTCTGTTTATTATTTCTTTTACGGTGACTAATTTGTGTTTTAAACTAATTTGTGTTTTAAACATACTGTATCTATGTGTTTTAAACATACTATATGTATTTTCTACCAAATGAGTGACAGACAAACACACACACACACACACACACACACACACACACACACACTTTAGAACCACAAGCATTTATTATCACTGCAAAATTAGCAGCTTTCTCAGTGGATTTTAAATTAAAATAGATGTTAAAATCCGCTGAATAGCTGTGTGTTTATGTTATAACTGCTTTAATATCACACTATTAAAAAACAACTAAAAATAAATTAATATGCAATAGATAAAGTCAAATGGTTGGAATGTCAAGGAATTAGAAGTTTCATTGAAATGAGAATTCAAAGATACAGAGTTAGTGTATTAAATCAGTTACCAAAAATACTGGAATATGCCAGGTGGGTAACATGCAGAGATAAAGCTGCGACTATTGTCCAGGTGACCCAGATTCATTTAGCTGCATGGCTGTCTGATGGTGTTGGCAGGGAAAATGAGCAGTACTTATCCTCTGGGGGAGAGATGGCTCCCAGCTGGCTATGCCTGCTACTTCACTGTCAAGGAACAGAAGGCTGTGGGCAGGAGCTACCACAGATAGAAGCATGCACTGTCACTGCCCGATCTGGCAGTGGTAGTTCTTGTTACACATATGAAAGAGTGAGGGACTACTCGTGAGGTAGAATGATCCAGCTGCGCAATTTGTCTGCTATCACACTTGACTTCCCCAGAATATGCATTGCAATCAAAAAGTCATTAAGTGGTTAAATGAGATTACCCACTGCCATACTCTGACTGCTTCTCAGCATGCAGGATACAATCTGGATCCCCCCTGTTTGTTGATGTAACAGACCACTGACATGTTGTCTATTTGAATTGCAATCATCCCTAGAGATAGAGTGTTCTGGAGTGCTTGCAATAACACCAGCACTGATCTCATCTCTAGAACATTTATGTGTAGTTGGGCTTCTGTTGCAGACCAAGTGCCTTGGACTGTCTTTCCCTGGCAATGCCCCCACCCCATCCAAGCTGGGAAGCATCTGCAGTCACTGTGGCCTTGGGTTGAGGAGAAATGAATGGACATTCTTGGAAGATTGGATTTGAATGAATCCACCATAGGAAATCTCTCTTGCATGTGTTGTGATTAAGATTTGCATTGACAAGGGATGCTGAAGGATGGACAATTGTGAAGCAAGCAGCCATTGTAAAATTCTCATGTGGAACTTAATCAGGGGAACAGGAGTTATGGCAGCAGTGATCGATCCTAATACTTGAAGTACTAGCCATGCTGGAACTATTTCTTTGTAATAGTGTATGGACTTGACTCTGTATAGTTTCTAACAGAGACGGAGGAAGTGAGGCAATGGCAGTTGCTGTGCCCAAAAAGCAACTATAAAAGTTAGATTTTGTGTTGGATCCACTGAGGATTTCTCAAAGTCAATTGTGATGCCTAGACGGTTGCTTAATTGTAGAACTTTTTGTTTTGCTCTTAGCAGTAGCTGCCTGATAGTAGTGGAAATGAGACAGTTGTCTAAGTACAGAAACACCTGGAATCCTTGGAGTCTTAAGTAAGCTGCTACTACTGCCATGTGTTTACTGAACACCCTGGGGGCTGTGGTGAGACCAAAGAGCAAAACTCTGAATTGGTAATGACCGTCTCCTAGACAGAAGCAAACAATCTTCTGGAATGTCTGTTGATCATTGTGTGGTAGTATGCATCCTGAAGATCTTGAGTGCATCCACTCATTCTTTCCTAAAAATTAATTAATGGAATGAACTGAGACCATCCAGAATTTGTTTTTTTTTTCAAACAGATTTGTTCAGTTTGCTGAGATCCAAAATTGGTCTCCAGTCCCCTGTATTTTTTGGCACTAAAAAGAATCGAGTAAAACCTGGATCCTATTTGGTCTGGTAGGACTTCTTGGATGACTTTTTTTCTATCAGCTTTTGAATTGGAATGGCTGCCTGTTCCCTCTGACACTCTGAACAGGGAGGAGGAAGGAAAAAGGAATTATATAGCCTCTGGAAATGATTCTCTGCACCCACGTATCAGAGGTTATTTCTTGCCAAGCTTTCAGGTCCAGGGATAAGTGACCTCTGATTGTCTCCAGAGATGGACAATCAGGCCTCCATTCAGGAGTGCTGGAAGTGTTTCCCAAAGAAGGTATCCCAAAAACCCTGATGTTGCAGGTCACCTCTGCCACAAGGGTGGCATCTTCCATTATTGTTCTCCCCTCTGCCCTTGGGAGAGCCTTCACCAGGTATAGTCTGGGAAGACTCTTGGGACTTCCTGAACCACATTTTGCCCATTCATCATTAGTTCCTATAGAAAGACCTCGGAGGAGTGGAAAAACATATGCCTATGGCAGAAAAGGTTTTCCTGTCCTTCTTACACCTGGTTAAAGTGGCTCTAACAGTTGGGCCAAAAAGGGAAGAGCTGTCAAAAGGTGCATTAGACAAATGAAGAGTTGAAGGGCTCCACAAAATTGCACAAACACATCCAGGCATGACCCTCCTTAAGGAAATGCCTGAAACTGCTGCTCTTCTCATCCCTTCGGCTACATGAGAAATGGGGTCTATATCACATTATCTAAGTTTCAGAACTTCGAACACCACATGGTCAACACCATATGATCGCAAGACCCCCTGCACTCCCCACACCCCCTGCTACTTAAATATACCAACTACGAGATCCCGCTACAGCTAGGAAAGGGAAACCTTCCCTTTCCTGCACCTAACTCTGTTAAAGTGCGATCTCAGGGTTGGTATATTTAAGTAGCGGGGGATGTGGGGGGTGCAGGGGGATTACCCCCTGCTTACAGCAGTTAGTTTTGTTTTATTTGTTTTTTTTTTTTTTACATTATCGGAGTTTCAGTACTTCGATCATATGGTGCTGACCATATGGTTTTTGAAGTTCTGAAACTTTGATAATGTAATACAGACCCAAGAAATGAGCCTCATGGAAGAATTGGAAAGGAATGCTTGGGTAGCCAACTGAGAGGGGACTGAATACCATACCTCTTCAGAAACAGTTACTGACAGCTCCTTTATCAGATTTCTCTGTGATTTAGTAAAATGTGCCAGGTAGTTCAAAGACCATAGAGCAAAGGTCAGTGAAGCATAAACTCGCTTCCTGAATCTATCAGTCATCCATGATTCATCATTCGTGACTCCTCATTGGGGGAATAGATAGAGAAATGTTCTTCTGCTAGTTCATTTTTAATGGCCACCACTACCACCATGGCAACTACAGGAACTCCCTTTGTCTAGAAAGGTTTATCCTCTGGGGCTATGATAAATTGTCTGGTCTCTTGGGGTTCGGTTCAGTGGCATCAGGGGCCTTCCACACCCAATGAGAGATCAACTCAATTAGCTCATCGACAGGTGGAGATATCCAGGAAGTAGATGGATGGATACAGAAAGCCTTCAGGTACATGGATTCTTCAGCTGAAGAGTTGAGGGACTTCAAAACTCCTCTCTGCTTAAGTATTTCCAGGTTTTTCCAAAGGCAACATCACTAGGAGGTGATCTGGGGACTCTTAGCCCTCTTCAAAATCCATGTCTTCTGTGATGGACTCCTCTGTTGAGTCCAAGTCTTTCCTCTAACACAACTTCAGGGACCTCCTCAGGGGAAGATCTGGGGAGGTTTCAGAAGAAGAAAATGTACCCTGCTGGGTAGCCTGAGGTTGCAGTACCTGCTGACCCTGTGGAGGGGTTGTTTGATGCTCCAGGCCTGACATGACTAGGGACAGAGGCTCCAAAGAGGAAAAAATGGACCTGGTACTAGAAGTAATGCCCTCTTGATGGCCTTGAGGCCTGACCAACCAGAATAGAAGAGGTGCTCTGGGACTGAAAGAGAAGACCTCCATGCTGAAGGCCCTCTCTGTCCCAGTGAGCTCCCCCTCAAGACCAAAGTCCTACCCAAACTTATCCATGTCGATTTGCTGAAATGCTGAGATGGCTATGATAAAACGGGAGCAGAACCTAATGACTCAACATAGACAGTCAAGCTGCAGCTCTGAAAGGACTCAAGTTCCAAGACAACCAAAGTGCTCAGGGCAACTACTTGTTCAGAAGAAAAGGAGACATTTGGAATCAACACAGTCAATCCCAGAAAGCATGGAAATGAGGACTCTAAAGTACCTGTAGAGGTTAGAGGAGGATTGGAAGGGGAAGTGGTAGGTATCAGTGCCTGTCCAGAAGTGGTAGGAATCTAAGTGCCTGACACGCCTGGGCCCAAAGGTTTTCATCACCAACTTCTCCACATTTGTCTTCTGTCAGAAGAATGGATGGAGACCCAAGAGGGGGACTTTGGTCTAAGAATGGAGATGGAGGCCTGTCAGCAAAGGGGTCCACTGAAGGTGAGTACTGAGTCCAACTTAGTGAAGTAAAGGAAGAAGACAATTGTTCCAGTGAAGATGAAGGAATCAGAACCAAGGAAGCAGACATCAGTTTGAAGCATGCTTCGGAGTTGAGGATTTAGAAGTCGGTTATGATTTCATCTTCTTTTTTGGGCTCAGTGCCATGGAAGTACTTGGAACTGAAGCACAGTATTTCTTTGCCTATGATGATCTAGAAGAGGAGGAGGTAGTAGTATGTCCAGATTTGTGCTTGGTCTTGACCAGAGATCCAGATATGGCCTCCCCAAAAGAGGAGGAAAGAAGGCCTTTCAGAATAAGTTTATTCTTTCCATCTACCAACACTTGGTGACTGGAAAGGTGGCAGATAGAGCAGTCCTCTTGCAAATGTAAAGGACCCATGCAATACATGCATAACAAATGCTGGTCAGGAAACAATTTTGTGACTACATTTTGTACATTTTTTAAAGCCAGCCAGAGTCTTCTCTTTGTCTGCCATATCCATGAGAAGGCAGCAACAGCAGCGAGCACACACACTTAGAGAAGGGAAAGGCACCACACACACAAGAAACACCCAACAGGGGACAGAATGAAGGAAAACAAGTTTAAGCTACCAACAATGGTAAACAACTTATCTAGCTGTGAGAGGGAAGAGTAAGGGATACCACTAATGATAAGCAAGAGCTTCGTAATGGTAGTCAGAAAGGGAAAGGAAGTGAAAGAATTGAATAAATTTGCATAAAAAATAGATGAAAGCTATACAGAAAGTGTGATAGATGAAAACAAGGGCTGAACCAAGTTTAGAAAGGAAATGAAGAATTTTAAGAAAAATATCTGACAACTATAAGGTTCGGGAGAGTTGGCAAAACCACGTCTGAATCTCAAAGCGGCAAACAAGATCTAAGGTAGTCTCCCTAAGCATTATGGGTAAGGGAAGTGCTCAAGAGTTTTTGAAGCCCATGAGCTATAGAAACGTCTGAGTCAGTTCCAACCCACAGGTTGATGACAGAATGAAGACTGACAACTTCAGATCAAAAGAAATACAAATAAAAAAGTGAAATACTATTATCTGATTTAAGATGTTGGTAGAGTATAAGAAAGAGGTTAAATATTTATTTTGGAAATATGCTTTTCTGAGTAATGATTTTGGACATACTAAAATGTATAAAAGACTAATCCCTGAATCATATCAGAAGGAATATCTACACTGTTTTGGAATAGAGACACATGAAAGACTACGCAGTGTACCATTTTACCTGCCAGATGAGAGAGCATGGGTTACAACATCAAAATATAATAGATGTTGAGATGTAATATAGAAACTAAAGCAGATTGGAAGCATAAAATATACAATTATTCATCATCATAAGGTATTCAGATAAAAAAAACTACATTCTGTCGAATCTTTGGACTGATAATTTTTTTCATACTATACTGCCTGTTTTATGTAATGTACCTGTAATGACGTGTGAAACAGGTTTTTCTTCTTCTTTGGCTTTTGTTAGTAATGACAAGATAACTAATTATAAAAATATGGAAAGAAAATATAGCACATATATTTTCAGAATTCCTTAACTTAGTAAGAATTGTCCATTTTAATGATGTTGTTACAATAAAATTAAATATATCAAAAACAATAAAATTCAAACTCAAATATTCGAAAGTGATGCATTATAGAAACCCATGTTTTATATGATCTTTACATTTATAAACATTTGAATCTAATTAAAATAAATGAAAAAAGAAATTAATTGAAACTGGCACATACAGTACTTTGTGTATACAGTTAAAGTTGATTATAAAAATGGGAAGCTAGCAATGTTTATGCAAACATTATGGAGATACGTATGTAAATATAATTATGACATTTGTCATATACAGTTCCTTCTTTGTAGGATGCTCATGTGTTAATCAGGAATGAAATGAAAAGCATACAAGCTGAACTAATAACTAAAGAAAAAAATAATTTAACTTTGAAGTGGAAATGTGACCTATAGTGGTTGCAGGAGTCTATCTTTTTTACCTTCATATATTTATATACTGAATCACAAAAGAAAATGTGCCAGAACTGGAGTATGGAATACTTGGCCATGGAGTTTCCTGATCCCAGCAGTTTTCAGTCTGCATGATGGGGTGATACTACAGTGAACTCCTATGAACTCTCTTCTATTACTTATATGGTGTTTTCAGTTTTGCGATTAGTGCATCACTGGATAAGTCTGGTGTCTGCGTGCGCTCTGTTGATCCATTCAGTTAATTGTTATGTTACAGGCTACTTCGGTTAAAGCTGTTATTCTTAGCGGGTTCCATTCCTCAAATAACCTGCATGCTGTTTCTAATTACTTCCATAAGGACAATCCTGACATTATTATGACATAAGAAATGAATACTGCTACTGAGCATGCTGTCTGCTTGGGGAGCTGATAGAAGTTCTGGGCACTTAAAAGTCTTGTGCCTTCTCCTAGAAAAGGAGAGTTGATGTTATTAAGTCAAGCTGTGAGTGGTTTGGTGCAGAAGATTTTAAGTGTTAGGACAGGATGCTTGGCATTGCATATATCTGAAACACCTCATGACAAGTAGGTATTAGAGGCACTCTTAGCGGTTCAGTTATGACTATTTTTTTTCATTTTTATTTATTATTTTATTTAATTATTTTACATTTGTTGACCAGGATTGTCCGACTGAGCTGAAGATCCCTTTTTCAGCGGAGGCCCGGGGAGAAAATCTCCAACATATACAATTTTCATTATAAATTAGCATTAAACAGCAATGTTACAGGATTATTACAAGGCATTAAGTAGCAATACAATGTTATACAGTGTCAATAATCACAAGTATAGCAAAACTATTTCCAAGATGTATAAAAAGAATGTCTAAGATGAATATAGTTTTTGGGGTAAGTGGTAACAAAAACCCAGTTTTATCATAATGCAGTTGCATGAAGGCAAGACAATTACAATAGAATGTTTCTCTGAGGCGATTTGCTTAATAGATTTTAGAAGACAGCAGAAAGAGTAGTGAAGGAAGATTAGAGAGATCTACTGAGAACAGGGAGTTAAGGGCAGAAAGTAGATTAAGGTATGGGAAGTGTGGGATGTTTAAGGAAGGAGAGTGCAGTGGCAGGACCAGTGACTTTTAAAGTGCTCTTTGATACCCGTCTTAAATTGTTTAGGATGTGCAAGGGTCCTGATTTCTAGTGGGAGCACTTCTATTCATTCATACTTCTAGCATTTTCTATGAAGCACTGACTGATATCAGCCAAGAAACATATTGTGATTGTACAGGCATTCCTCTCTCATGTAACCACAGATCAGTTTATCAGTCTGAGAGACAAATTAAAGTTCACTATAGGGTTTACTAAAGACTTCATGCTTCATGATGTTTTTTTGGGAACGTATACCTGAAGAATAAAGAATAACCTTTGTAAGTCTATCTTGGGGACATTGTAGCCACTTTGACCTGTTCTTTTTTCAAGTAAAGTTCTTTAACAGGTGATACATATATAAAGTTATATTTTTTCTGACCATGCAAATATTCCATTAAAGACTGATACATTTGGGCAGTGGTCTGGCAGGATGAAACATTGAGGCTTAGCCTACTTGTTTTTCACAACAGGAAAACCTGAAAAAGTATTGTTGTGAGGGTCTGAAGGACCTTCTAGATCTGAACCCGGAAAGCTGTTTTTTTTTTCTGGCTATACTTGTAGCATGGAGCTTTATGTAGGAGTTCATATGGAATAAACAGGTAGGACCTTGACATGTGAGTTTAAAAACTGGCAAAATAAGATGTATACTGTGACAGTTACACAGGATATGGATAATGTAGTTCCAGATTCTCCGGATCATCAGTGAAGGTATTAAAACATTTTATGAATCCATTTTTGTGCAAGTAGTCCATGTCATGTGACCTGTTTTTACAGATGGCCAGTACTCTGGCATTAAATATGCCACAAGTGGGGATACAACATTATCTATTTCCCTAGAGTATGTTCAAAGGGCTGTTTGTGAAATTCACATAAGTATGTCTTTTGGGCTGAAGACCTTACTGCAGAAATTTAACACCTGCTCATTAAGAATCTTTCTCCAGTATATTTGAGTTTGTGGTAACATTCAAATTAGTCAGCACCCAATATCAACTTGTAATGGCTGTCACTATAGTGATTTCTAAATGCAACAACAGCTCCTTGACAAAAGGAATTGCTGCACAATCTCACTATCTTTAGTGTAGACATCAGATTCAAAGCTAGGGGGAACAGATTAAGAAGCTTGTTGCCTATTCTTATCTCTCATGTTGGAGTAGAGTTTAGCCTTGGTAGATCAAGAGCACATCATCTACAAGCTCTTATTTCCCTGATCACAAGCACATCATCTAGAAAAAGACCCCACAGTTGTAGCATTTGTGAACTTAGTGAAGGCCCCTGCCGGTGTCTGCTAGGCCCATGTCTGGAAGATAATAGAAAATATATTTTTCAATGTGCATATATGAGTAATTAAAGACTATACAAACTAATGGCTGCAATTCTTACTGAAGTTTCAGTTTAGGTAGGAGTATCCTGCAGGATTTCCTAATTTATTTATGTGCTGGAGAGAAAAGAATCATTTGGGGGAGTGGCTTTGTATGGGTAGTGAAGTAAAGTGTTCTTTGTGGATGACTATTACGCATCAGAGACGCCAATGGACATTTTGTTTTCATAGTGACATCTTTTAGTCCTTCGCCTTCATTTCAGGTCTCTCTCTGTGGATAAAACAGTATTGATTCTGGTAAATTTAGCGGATTATGAACAGACTGAAAACTTAAGTTCCTATTATATTAGGATATCACACATTATTTCGATTACTTTGCGGCTTAATCCTCACTGAATAACATAACATAATCTAGCTCCAAAGAGGGAGAAATTGCATGCATGGTCCCATATATGCCACAGACTGCCTTTCATTGTTAGGAAGAATTGCAGTATTGAATCACACCTGTAATTTGTTATATTCTGTACCATGTGAGTTTTTCCATCTTTTACTTTGGGGCATTTATGTTTTTAATCCTTACATTTCTCATTTCTATGGCATAAAAGTGTTTTGTCCCTGGGGAGGTGTTTTATGCACCTGAAGTGGATGGAGAACTAGGTTATCCTAATATTAAGAAATTTGCTTATAATTTTATAGACCTCTGTGGAACAGACAAAGTGGCTCCTCTGCTTCGGTAAAGCTTGCAAGGCTTAGACTTTATGAAGAGGTCATGTAGAGGTATATAGGTTCTTTTTTTATTTATTTATTTTTTGTTTGTTTTTTTATAGAAGAAAGCTTTATTCATTAATCCCTGGATTAGATTTGTGAAAATGTGTTTATCTTAGATGGAAGATCATGGAACAGGTCATTATATACAGAGGATGGAAGGCAGTGGGAATTAGTACACAGAGGGATATCTGTGTAGAAGATGATGGCACAGTTATCTCAGCGTCCTTCCAACAGCCTGAGAGAGAGTTGATCGCATCTCCCACAATCAATGGAAATTTCTGCAATTAGATCACTGGTCTGGCAAATGACTTATCAGGGCCTTACTCAACTTAAGAAATACCTACTTCATATATTTTTGATCTATTCTTTTAACATTTAGATTTCCCTTTTGCTGTCATCAGCCTCTTTGTTGCCTTTCTTCTAGACTCTCTGAACTCTGCTTCTTCCGTTTTCCACCCCACTCCTTTCCATCTTTTCTAGGCCCTTACTGTTGCCCTAACTGCTAACCTCACACTGTAGCCACACTGCAATGTTCTTCTATTTGCATTTTTGCCTTTCCCTTGCACCCTTGTCCATATTCCTGAGCACCTTAGTCATGAATTATTCCCATAACTTTTAAATGCCTGCACTTTGTTCTAGGCTTCCTAACACATCCATGACCATCAATTTAACCGTATCGTAATCCACTTTCCTAAATTCCCACACAGTTATCATATATATATATATATATATATATATATATATATATATATATATATATATATATATATATATATATATATATATATATTCTCACTCCTTTCCCTAATGTAAACACCTCAAAAGCATGATCACTGATAATCAGCTGGACATCCATGACCATCTCTGCAGAGTGTAGGACCACATGTAGAATCGCATCCTTCCTGGTACAGTTAGGCCACAGATGATTGATGGTCTCTCTTTCTACCATGGGTGTTAGACTCTCCAAGTCTGCTCTTGTTGGATTCAGATTTCTATTAAAAAGTGCTATCTTTCTTCTACCCTCCCCATAGTATAACCTCAAACGTATTCTCCTGTTTTTCAGATCCCCCGTGAGAAATACCATCTTCATCCTACAATGTCTATGTATGTGTATGCATATACTCTAGCTTCTCCTCCCATTTCCCTGATGTGTCTGGGGGTGATCCACTGCATAAGTATATCTGGTCTTTCCCACTACTTGTACATTAACTGCCAGAGCACTTACCCTAGCTTCTAACTTTGTCCAGTGTCCACTCCTTTGCTGCATCCATTGTTCAGCGATTTTTCCTCCACTATGACCTCTTCTACAAACAATGCTTCTATACTTCCTCCTGTATATTCTGTACCATAATGTGTGTGTGTGTGTGTGTGTGTGTGTGTGTGTGTGTGTGTGTGTGTGTGTGTGTGTGTGTCTGAAATATACCATTGCTTGCAGGGTGTTTGTATACTGTTTCTGTACTTGTCATGTAAGGATATTTTCCAGGCCTACACTGTAAATTAAATGTCAAAACAATTTCTGACAAAATGGGAAAGGATGCATACTGAATAAAGTACTGAACCATGCTACTCCAAAGTAGCATTAACAATCCAGATCATATAACTACAAGGCCTGCAAGGTTAGTAGCCTTTGGCATAATATTCTGATGCACATACAAGTTCATGCATCATATGGTATACTACAGATAAGCTCATTTATATAGACATTAGCAACAGGCATATGACTGCCTAGCTAACCTATCTATAATTTAAAAACCTGTCTTTGTATCAAAAAGATAATATCACTGCTGACGGTGCCAACCTGTAAATAAGCTACATTCTGTTGAGATGCACTCAAATCTAACCATGTACACTTAGACACTTAGTGTGTGAGCATGGCTTTCTCTTTATCCCCAAAATGAGGTATTTGTGATTTATGCATCTTAATAATAAATAAGCAAGTCAAATCTCATGTGTAGCTGTCCCCCACTTTCAGATGCCACCCTTCTCATAATGTAAGTTTTAATAAATTAGCTATGGGCAATCATTTCTTTCATCATGAGATCCCAAGAATCAGTTAAATGGACCTCCGTGTGCTTATACCTAGCATGATAGCTGGTTAATGGGTTGAACAGTGATGCCCTTACACAGGACTGACTGGACTGTGGAGTCCTACAAAAATGCTTGACAGATGACCACGTGACCATGTCTCCATATTTAAACTGCATAAGAACATTTTAAGACACTGCAGTGCTTCAGAAAATGAACAAGCTGCACAACTCTTCAGGTTGTGTAGTTGTGTACTTGGTTTTTACTGATGCCACTTGGGCACTGTAAATTTACAGCAGACCAGCCAATTAGAACAACACTGTCCCTAGTGGCCAACTATTTCTGATCCTAGGTGTGACGGCAACAACCTAATACATCTCTAGAACAAATGTATGTACTTGTTTGTATTTTCCAAATGGGTCTCATATATTTTCAATAGACGACCAGAGATACAGAAGTTCCATATAGTTTACTGAGGTTCTCTTACACAAAATCAGCGTTTACAATGCAATCGATCCATCTATCCACAACCCCTTTTCCCACTTTTATACATGGGTTCAGGGTATCACTTCTACAATGAGAATCATCTGGAACCAATGTTCACACCTCTGGGCGGCTAGCCCTGACTCAGTTCTACCACACCACACACTTGCATGCAGACTCACATCTAGGGCCGGTTTCGAGTGTACAGTTCACCTACTGCATGTCTTTGCAATGTGGAAGGAAACCCTTTATATGTAATGTTATATTTGCACACACTCATGCACACACAAATATAAGGCAAGGAAAAAGAAAGTATAAAACAAGGAAGACAGAGGAGGAAGAGTGATTTTCTTCAAAGAAATACTGTCAAAGGGCTAACAATTTAGTTTACATTGACAGCAACCAATAACAAGCTTTTTACAGCTGACCTCAAGGAAGGGTCTGTTACCTAAGTATTCAAGCACCATTTGGTCATATTTCTTTTTTGTCTTTGCAAAGAAGATGAAAAGCTGCAAGAAAATTAAAAGGGTTTCTTCCGTGCAAATAAAAAAAAAAAGTTGTTAGCAAATATACTAATAGCACAACATTTATTCCCTCTTGTTTTCTGAGCATAAAAACAAAACTGGGAGTGAGTTGACTTAGGATATAGGATGAGGCCTCCTTAGGAATGAAAGCCGGTTTCTTCTACAGTACATCCTGGCACCTTAGAAAGCAATTAATTGCTCTGCACTACAAATAGCCTGTGGTGCTGAAACTCATTTTGCTGATGACATGATCATTAAAACAATTTTCCTCTGAAAGCCACATTAAGTCACAAATGACTGCAGGCTTTAAGTTTAGTTTAGTTAATTATATTGTTTTCTGCTAAACATTCTACAAATATAGTATCAAGGGAAGAAAAAAATAAAACAGATGAAATGGATAAAATGATAGCTCTGGCTGTAAACTTAACAGCTGACATTCAAACTCTCAGATTTAAGCATTCTTTCTTAAAAAGGTCATGCTGGCAAACTTTCTAATTAGAGCTTTTCTAAGTCACATCCACTGCCATCAAGGAAGCGAATTCCACAGGACAGGAATATTAATAAGCAAATTAATGTTTTTTTATGGAAATGTTGCACTTGTAACATGGGATGCTGACACACATACATACATACACACACACACACACACACACACACACACACACACACACACACACACAAAAGGAGTGAAAATTGAAGAAAAGAGAGGATCTTGAATTTCATACTCTTCTAAGCTTATTTGTGGCAGGGGGTGGGGGTCATCTCCCTGCACCCCCGCACTCTTGGACTTGTATATGTATACCAACTCCAAAATCATAATACTTCAGAGGAATAGTAGTACTCTATGGAATGGCAGTCTTGGATATGTGTATGTAAGTCTGTTTTTCCAGATTGGACTTGGTAAACCATATCCAGACACTTTGAATGGTTACCCAAATAACTCCATGTCAAAAGTCTCAAGTGATATAATGGAAATCAAATGATGTCCCTCTCCAGAAAAGAAGACTAGGCAGAATGACAGACAGCAACCCATTTATTAGCAGCCAACAACTATGAAAATTAAATGAGCTTGTCAGTAGTGAAAACTGCAATCAAAAAGGTAAATAGTTCAGTGATTTGAAACTGCACCCTCCGGGGGTTTAGATCTTTTAGTTCAGAATAATTGTCTGTCAGTTAAAATGCACACACAATTAAATCAAACCCCTTAAATTAGCATGTGAAGTCAAATGCAGTACCAAGGGACTGGGATAAACGTCTGCGAATGCTTTACCAATAAAGTCAAAGCTTCTGATTAAATCACATTAACAATGTACTGCTTCTGGATATGGAATCCCGTTTATATCAATTTATAAGCACGCAAAGAGGATCTTATTACTGTACTTGTATATATCTTGGACTGCATAATTCCTAAAGAAAAATGCAGAAGTGGCTACTTTTCACGTTATGTGATCTTTAACCTCATCCATTGGTAGTACTGTGGCACTTATTTAACAACTGGTGAACATTATATCCTCTGTGCAAAATTATTTGGTTAAATTTCAAAACCATGAAACTGAATGGATGGAAACTTGCTTGACTGAAAACTTTTTTTTTTAAATTAGAGTCAGTAGAAAATATCAAACAGTGAAAAGCACCATTAAACCATCAAGGTCTGTTCACAATGTCCCTAGTGGTCTAATCAAAGTATGATAAATACCCACACATTATTTTTCTGCTTTGCCACCATAACTACACAGTGAGGTGAATCACTTGACTGTTGCAAACTCACACTTCTCCCAGACCCCCTTCATCCTTTCCTTATTAACTTAGCTAATACCTTCTAGATGATCTGTGTTTAGCCTTTGCCAGATAGGCCTTCTGACTTTTTAAATAGCAGATCATTGTACTTAGTTGTAGGGCAAGGGGCAAGACATTTCATGGGAAGTCATAAGTAGGAGCCAGAGCCATCCTGCTGTAGTTTCCTAGCCACATTGCCTAAATGAGTGCGGTGACATGTAGTGATGTAATTATGCATGGCACATAGGTTCATAGGTGAATGCTAGGTTAACGGCCCTGTAGGGCCATTTAACACTAGCCAATAACCCATGGTCAGGATCAAACTCTGTACTTTGTGTCTTTGAGGTAAGGACCTTAACCATTATGTTAACCCCTCATCCCCATGCATACATATGCCACATGCCAAAGTTCTTATAACTCTCTTTATTACAGACTGGAACATGCAAGGGAGCCTGATCTCCACAGAAGTCAGACAAGTCACAATCCAGCCCACAACCCCCCCTCCCCAAGCAGGATTGGACAGCTGGCTGCCAAATGCTTCATTCTACCCTCCCATATGACCCTACTAGAGCACTGGGTCCATTCTGAACCCTGGTCACTGGGAGCACAGACAGCTTGCCTCTGTACCAGTGGAAGAGCTAATTTAAAAGTGCACTTGATTTCTTTCCATTCCAAATACTTTCATAGACTTATCTCCCATCCTGTAGCACTGTACCAACCTTTGTGTCATCAGTGAATAGGTAGTTTCAGATCTCTGTGGCCTCAGCTATGTCTGAATCAACCACACTATAGATTATTAAACCCTGGAATGATCCCGTTGTACTCCACTGATCACTTCCTATGTTCCTGAACAACTTCAATTTAAACAGCTTTTTGCATCCCATACTTAAAGTATGTGTCTATCCATTACTACTATATTGGCCTTACCACATTTCATCCTGTTTCCTAGTAGTCACCTTTGCTGAACCTAATCAAAGGCCTTTCTGAATTCTAGTTAGGCCAGGTGTACTTGTACCTCACTGTCAAGCTATCTTGGAACCCAACAATAAAACTGGATCAGGTTCAACTGACTACTACTTGCCATGAACCCATTCTGGTCATCGTCTTGGACCTTGTTGTTCACAAGGAAAGCATGTAGCCTTTCTCTCAGGATTCTGTATACGATTTCCACTCACTACCACTACTGTAAGGCTAACAGATGTGTAGTTCCACAGATGTTTCATGCTCAGCCATTTGCACAGGAGTACACCATACTTCCTATATTCTTATCTGTTGTCGGGTAGCTCTGCATGGCCGCACACACACAATTACTGAAACATATATATAACTATATATCTTATACTGATAAACATATGTAAAGGTTTAACTTGCACACAACGATTTTTATTCTGCATCATAATATCTTATTTCATAATGTTCTAAACCAGACTAAACCCTACTTTTTCCCCCTTAATGCTCTTTTTTCTATACCCCTTCCTTCTAACCTTTGTCCCCTCTACAGCTTTAATCAATAGAAACTAACCTTATTCTAGCCCTTGTGATTCTTGCCTTCTTCTGCTCTCTCTCTGTCTCTTTCTCAGACCTACTAATCATTACTTCAGAATTCTGAGTGTCCTTGTACTCAATTGTATTTTAAACCTTGCACAGCCTGCGAGCTATTATTCACAGAAACAATTTTTTGATTCCCTTAAATCTTTTTTAATGTCTTTGTATTTGAATTTAGTCATTTTTAACTATTGTAATCTTTTTTTTAATTTTCTAATGCTTGGAACTTATCTCCCTGGGCCTCTACTGAAAATGGACATGTATCCAGCTAGACTAGCCCAGCCAACAAATGTAAAATAAATAAAAAAATAAATAAAAATAGTTGATACAGGGCAGATAGTACTCTTTCACTATGACCAGAAGACATGCAAACTACTCGTATTCACTAAAAAAAATCATTGGTTTCCTCCCCAGCTGGTTGTTGTATTATGTATAAAAACCTAGTTCTCAGATCCAGATAAACTTTCAGCATTTTGTAAATAATTCTGTATGAATTTTATTTTAATTTATATGAGACTTTACTGTTTGCCTGATAATACTAAAGCATTTACAGACCTATTCCGAGTCACATTTTTAAGAAGTTCTGTACAAGTCTTAAAGAAGTCTTATGTATCAAGTTGCTTTGCTTTTATTATAACTTCCAGTGTATGCTCATTCACTATCAAGATGCAAGACCTGTGTTGTAATATCTGTCAAACTGCCTGCAAGTTGAATTCTCTTATTGTCTAGATCCAGGAAATTCCCAGATCTGATTAAAAGAGGCAGTGAAACACATTGAAAAATTGAAGGATGAAAACACTTTTTTTATTTCCTATCATGTTTCTCATACACTTCACAATCAGTTGCTGTTTATTTATTTTATTTTATTTATTTATTTATTTTACATTTGTTGACCTGGCTAGTCTAACTGGATATATCTCCATTTTCAGTAGAGGCCCGGGGAGAAAAGCTCCAAGTATAGGCAGTGACATATCATATAGTTACATGCAAATAGCAAACAGAAATAAACAGTTAAAAATAATTTGTTTATTTATTTTTTTTTTTTACAGATGTACAGACATTATAATTTATATCTAGTACAGTGGAGGATAGCATATTTAGAATAAGAAAACTCTATTAAAGTATTAGGAAGGAAATCTTGTTAAATACTAGTTAGAGGCGAGGTTACTGGTTAACCCAGGTAAACGTAAAAGATCAACAGAGCAGAAAAGAATATCATATAGTTACATGCAAATAGCAAACAGAAATAAACAGTTAAAAATAATTTATTTATTTATTTTTTTTGTTACAGATGTACAGACATTATAATTTATATCTAGTACAGTGGAGGATAGCATATTTAGAATAAGAAAACTCTATTAAAGTATTAGGAAGGAAATCTTGTTAAATACTAGTTAGAGGCGAGGTTACTGGTTAACCCAGGTAAACGTAAAAGATCAACAGAGCAGAAAAGTCTAGGGAGAGTGAGATGGGGATTTAGATATTAGTCAGGGTTTGAGCAGGGACATAGCCAGTGTGTAGTAAGGTATTCTTTAAGGTATTTTTTAAAAAGCAGTGTGGAAGAAAGAGATGTGAGTTCCTTTGGAAGCAGGTTCCAGGTTTTTCCCACTGTGTTAGTGAATAGTGACTCCCCTGCCTGGTTGTTTGATTTAATAGTGGACACTAGAAGCTTATTAGCTGAGCGTAGTGTTGGCAGATTTTTATATGGGGTAATCAGATTAGGAAGAAATGGGGTATACTTGGGGTGGTAAAGGATCTTTTGGGTGATGGTGTATTGTTGATAAAGTAGGTGGTTCTGCAGTTCTAACCATCCTAGTTGTTTGAGGTTGAGACAGTGGTGGGTTCTGAAAGGGGTACCAGTGGCAAATCTGGCAATGTTGTTATAGCTGGTTGCAAGTTTGCTAAGGTTGCTTTTAGATAGATTGGTATAAATGGCAGAAGCGTAGAACAAGGTAGAGATAAGGTGGGTCTGGGCTGTAGTAGTTCTAGCTTCTGGTGTAAGGAAGGGTTTGATTCTATAAAGGGAGCCAAGTTTTCTGTTGACAGATTTTATAGTAGTGTTAATATGATCACCATAGCTAAGGCTGTGGTCTATTGTAATTCCTAGGAGTCAGGTTGTAGTGTCTGGAGTTATGATAGTTCCATTGTTGGAGGTTACTGTGAAGTGAGATTGCGCAGACTTTGAGTAGGAGCAAAAAGCAATAATTTTGTTTTTTGTGGGTTAAGTAGGAGGCAATGTTGCATGAACTAGTTTTCAACAAGATTAAATACTGTTTGGGTGAGGGTCTGGAGAGAGGTAAGGGACTCAGCTGAACATATTAAAGTAGAATCATCTGCATGTTGAATACAGGTGGCTTGTGGAATTTTGGTATTTAAATCATTAATAAAAACTGAGAAGAGAAGAGGGCCTAAAATAGAGCCCTGAGGTACTCCAATGTTAACAGGGAGGTGCAGAGATAGGTTATTATCCCAGAGTACTGCTTGCTGTCTGTTTTCTAGACAGGATTTAAACCAAAGTAATGCCTGTGGGTAAAGGGATAGTGCTTTTAATATGTCCATAAATAGGTGATGATTAACCATGTCGAAAGCTTTTGAAAGGTCAATAAATAGAGCAGAAGAAAGAGAGTTTTTGTTACGATGTTTGTTTATACAGTCAGAAAAGGATAGTAGGGCAGTGGTGGTACTATGAAATGGCCTGAAACCATGCTGCCAGTTGGCAAGTAAGTTATTATGGAGAAGGTGGTCAAGTAGTTGTTGGTGGATGCATTTTTCCATTATTTTGGCTATTGGAGAGAGTAAGGCAATTGGGCAGAAGTTAGAAATCTCAGTGCAAGTACCACCCTTATGTAGAGGGATGATATGAGAGACTTTCCAGATGGAAGGGATTGTGCTTTCTGTAATTGTTCTATTTATAAGGATGGAAATGGGATCGGCAATGACTTTCGCTGCTATTTGCAGGTATTCGGCTGGTAGACCGTCAGCTGAAGGGGTGCATGGTTTGAGTTTTTGAAGGAGGGTGCATGGTTTGAGTTTTTGAAGGAGGGTGCAGACAAGGGATGTAGGTACGGGTTGTATATGAAAGGAGGGAACTGGGCTGTTTTTGGTGATTAATGGGTTAGTGCTAACAAGTGGTATTGTTTTAGCTAGAGTTTGAATGGTTTCAGTGAAGTAGTTGTTAAAGGCATCAGAAATTAACTTAGGGTTGTTATGGGAGATACCTGATGGGGCAGAAGTTTTAGAGTGCCCTGGCTTAAGTAGTTTGTTAATGCATGACCAAACTTTTTGTGGTTTTTGCTGGTGGGTTTGTTGGAGGTGAAGGTAATAGTTTTTTTTATTGAGCAGAACTTCTTTTTTGGTAGCATTTCTTAGCTGTTTAAAGTAAAGGTGGTCTGATGGGTTTTTGGAGGATCTCCATTTGGCCCAGATTTTGTTACGTAGAAGGATATTTTGCCTGTTTTTTTTAGTGAGCCAAGGTGCAATTTTGGTTCTTTTACAGGTAGAGCGAGAGGGGGCATGGTATTCTAGGATTTGTAGGAATTTTGTATTAAAGTAGGTCACCGCTTCATCAAGCTGAAGATGGTGTAGTGGTGACCAGTTACATGCCTTAAGTTCATTCTGGAAGCTCTCTGGAAAAAAGTGTTTTTTAGAGTGTGAGGTTTTGAAGTTATTTGAGTTGGGGCTATGGGTTTTTTGTTTAATTATGTAGGTTAGAGTGTGGTCACTAATGTCATCTGGAAGGGTACCTGATTTATATTTGTCAGGATGGCTGTTGATAAGGATCCAGTCTAGGATGGTTTCTTTAATGCCTGGTTTGTGAATTCTAGTAGGGGTGGTTATTGTTTGGGAAAAGCCGTATAGATTTATATGGGTCATAGAATTAGGGGAGTTACATGTGGCCCAGTCTATATTAAAGTCACCTAGCACTATGGTTTCCTGAGGTAGGTGAGTAGAGAGGCAATTAAGGATGTTATCAAGAATATTGATATTATTACCAGGGGGAAGATAGCAGCAAAGTAGGTAAATAGATTTACAGTTGTTAACTTGAAGTTTGGCAGTTAGGGTTTCTGCATTTGTATCTAAGTGTAGGAGCACATTGAAGGGTGTGACCTGAAGTCCTGTTTTATAGAGAATGGCTACACCTCCACCCGTTTTGGCTTTGCGGTCACATCTCAGGATGTTGTATCCAGGAGGGGTAATTTCATGGTCATGAGTTGAGGGCTTTAGTCAAGTTTCTGTAATAAAGAGGATATCAAATGAGTGCACTTCTAGGAGTGCATGAAGTTGTGAAATTTTATTGTTAATGCTATGAATGTTGAGGTGGGCTATCAGGAGAAAGTTAGTGGGTCTTTTTGTGATAGTTATAGTATGAGAAGTTGGATTGAGTTGGTCATTGACAATGTTGTTATTGGGGCCAGGCTTTGGATGAATGTCACCATCTAATAGGGGGTGTTGTTGAGGTGCTTGCATAATCTTTAGAATTTTGTAATATTTATTTAAACTTTTTTTGTTTTGAAAGTAACTAACATGGTTGGATCTATGATATTTTGGTAGTATATCGATATAAGTGGAGGTTATGTTTATATGGTTGATGGTGTTGAAGTGAAAAGCAGATTGAGTTTGTTGGTGAGGGTGGTGAGGTTCAGTAAGTGAATAATGTTCATAAGTGGTTAGAGTATAGGGTATAGTAAGAGAAACAATGCTAGAAGTTAGGAGTAACAGGTTTGAGTATGTAGTCCTTAGTATTGAGGCCATTAGGAAGAGTAGGAAATCAGGAAAGAATAAAGATTGAGAGAAGAATATACTATAAGATAAAATAGAGGTGGCTGTAGGAGAGAAAGTTGTATAAAGATATCAAAAGGATGATTATAGTGCAGAGGGTAGGGAGAGGATATAAAAGCTGTAAAGTTGTTAAAGGAAGTAGTAGTGGGTGGGGATGGGTAGTTAATTGGCAGAGGTAAGTGATACATTGATTAGGGGAGGGGGTGTGGTATCAGAAGTATAAAGCTAGCTACACTGGGGGTGGGTGGGAATTGGGTGTAGGGTAGGGGAGCGAAGTGAGCCTGAAGGGCGAATGCAGCAGGTTAAGACAAGTAACTGAAAAGTGTCAACAGAAAACAATCTGTAAGCACCGACTACTGAGGTACTTTAAGTTGGTAGAGGTAAGTGAGGAGGGAGGGATACAGTGGTTGAGATGGAGAGGGGTAGCTGAGTGCTATTTAAGTGGAAAGTAGCAGAAAGAGTGGTAAAGAAAGGGCAGGAAAAGTTCCTTCTTTCTTTGTTAGATTAGGATCAGATCTTTAATTAGGTTCAGGATCTTTAGGTTACTGGGGAGAAAAAAGTTAGATGTACAGAAGAAATAGCCAAGTTCAGGGTGCCACCAAGTGGTCACAAATTGTATAGCAACCAAAGCTAGAGTACAGAGATGGAAGGTAAAAAATAAAAAAAAAAAATTACAAGGTTCCGTGAACAAATTACGGGAGATAGCCCAGGGAGAGGAGAAAGTATAAATATTAAGGGGTAGAGAAGGGGGTATGGCTGCTGGGTATCCTGGCTAGGTAGAGCACCTCAATGGCTACACAAGTTCTTAAGCCAGTGTTCAGCTTTTACAGCTAGGTTACGATAACACATACTTTCTTGCCTCCTTGGTAGCAGGGTTCCTAAAACCGGGCAACAAGTTTCTTTTTATATGAAGAGATGCTTAGAATAGTTTGCAGGGGTCCTTTTCACCAGGTAGGTAGAGGTATCAAAACCTTGTTACAAGATAGAAGATTTGAAACTTTCTTGCCTCCTTGGTAGCAGGGTTCCTAAAACCGGGCAATATGTTTGCAATATTATGTTTCATTACAACTTCAGCTTACATGCCAATACTTGAAACTCTCTGTTATTTAAATATTTAAATGTCTTCTTTGCAAATGCATTTTAACAGTTTTGTCCCAAGGTGGGCCCCTTAGTGTCCCTTGCTAGTTTTCCTACAATAGCACATCATATAGAAAAACATTTACTGTTGTCACATGCATGTATACATATTCAAAGTTCCCACATTTTTATTTATTTATTTATTTTTGATACATTAGACAATGCATTATGACCTACTGAGCTGCTGGTGAGAATGCAATAAGGGACAAATACAAGGTCTTGGATGTGTTTATCAGTATTATAATTTTATCTGGCTGCATATTAGTGGAACAAGACTAAAACAGAGTCTGACATAAAGGTAAATGTGGTTTAAAATTAAAGTAAGTTCTATAACAGGAAACAAAGAAAAATAAATATGAGTTTCATTTCTTGATCCTGAAAGTGTTTGAGTCATTGCTCAGTATGTCCCAGGAGGATTCACATGATTAAATATCTTGGCTGACAGATGTGTTAAATTGCATGGCAAATAGAATGGCAAATAGTAATGTCTAAAGTCAATCACATTTGCAAAAACATTTTTTTTGCACTGACGCCATGGCTGAAAGAGTCTGCAGCGGACCATTTCACTTACTGAGTTAAAGAATAAATTCAAATTAAAATAAGTCAACAGCAGTCAGCTGACAGCATGATGCTTTAGACCAGCACCACTGTTTCTTTATGAATTGCCTTACCCTGTCAAGCACAGGGTCCTGAGATAGAAGTTGAACATATGTCCTTATATGACTATGATGCTGGCAGAACATATATCCTTATATGACTACGATGCTGGATTTGTCACGGCCAACAATAAAGCTCCCAGGGATCATACTGTACTTCACAAGGATTATTCAAATGAAGCGAAAGAGCAGCAGGCTAGCCTTAAGTACGGATGTGTGTGAAACTATTAGCTACTCACACAGGCTGCTGGAGCTACTTAGTAAAATTATAGTGCTTCAAAGGTTACATAAAGGATACATTGTATCTCAGTGTGACATTGTGATTCTACTGAGGAGATGAGTAATGATCTTAACTATAATTTCTGCTCTCATATAATGACCCAGAGGAACAGTTTGCCCTGAACTGCTACTATTCCCACAGATTCCTCACATGAGCTGTCAACCGTAATATGAAAAGCAAAGTGACCTTATATATGTGTGTGTGTGTGTATGTGTATGTCTGTGTTTTATATACTATTCATTTTCTGATACCCAGTTGTAATGTATGTAGGCCTGGAGGTAGCACAAATCACTGCTTTACTTAATTTAACAAGGCAGATACTCAATAACAGGCAGTAAGTATAATGGGAGTTAATGGTGTACATACTAGGACATTATACAGACAGATATGGATTTGTTTGCATACAAATAAAAGCTATTGTACAGGCCAATTTGATAGTGAGTGGTCAATTTTAATGGATTATCAGACTAATAATTCTTATAAAAATGTCTTTTTACAAAGACATCCTAAATTAGACAGACTAACAGATCTTTAAAGAATCTTATTCACTGAATAAAAATCTGTATTTCCATTGAGAACACCAGGTTTACTTACAGCCCAATAGGGAGTGATCCTTCAGTCCTGTTCAGGCATAATTCATTAATTCCCACTTCCTGAATTTTCTCCCTGATATTTTATCAGACAGGGTCCATCACAATTTTATGGCACAGAGGAGTCACAAAAAATCAATTTTTTATGACGACAATAGACTTTTATAATGAAAATAAAATCTCATGGCCAGAGAGAGACTTTTTTTGGGCTAAAACTACAAGTGGAACTTGTCATACAAAACCTGTGGTAATTAGGACAGACTGTTAGATGCCTTTTGAAGCAAGTCATTTCACTTTAATAGTAATGTTGCAGGGAGATGTCTTTGGTTGAGAAACAGGTTGTCAATGAGATACATAGGAACTATATTATACTACAGTTAATATCTTTTGCAGGTTCATGAGCAAAGTGGGAGCACTCCTCCAACATATCTTGTAATCAAGCAAACTACATAAGATAAACCCAGACCTCTCACAGCACACATGCGCGCACACACAGACACTAGTTCACATACATGGATGATCTTCAGTTCATGTCATGTCAAGGTTGTGCAAGGAAACAAAGGATTGCAGGGCAAACCCATATTGACACAGGAAAAACATAATTACTGTATACAGAACTCAGTGCAGTCAAGAACTGAAAAGGATAACCAAGCTGAAACAATAATACTGACTGTTGCACCATTAGCCCTCTTTATTTTAGACAAAAGTATAAATCTGAGTAACTAAAGAGCTAAACACTAAGCAATGACCGCTGCACAGATTTTAAAAATTGAAGCTCTACATCTTCAAATGCAAGTACATTAGCTGTTCACACATCTGAACACATTACTGGATACATTTTATATTTCTAGCTAAACAGCAGTAAAGGTGGATGAATCGCCAGGCAGTGCATATATAGAGACGTGTCCTACTTTTCAGCAGTAAACTAATTTATGCAAACACTTAATGAGCACTAGACAAGAATTTTTCTTTAATAATAGGAGTCGTGATATAGTCAATATCATTTCTATATGATCATGGAAGAAAAAATGAACATTTTTTTTGCCAATTAAACCACTAAGACAAACTAACACTATTATTTTCTGAATATTACACATGCATTCAGTTTGTATAATTTTGAAACTATACAGTCGTCAGCTGATGAAATAATAAGTAAACTGTGGTCTGGAAAGCAATGTTTGCTCATCTACAAACTAGTTAAGCCTATTTTCTACAGCCACTAAATAAGAACGGATTATAGTAAAGTACTTCAGCTGGTAACCTCAGAAGTAATCCAGTATATTTAAAACATTCATAGGTCTTTAAAGCAGGATTATGCATGTAATACTGCTGATTATTATGTTAATTTATCAGATTTTGTTGACAAAATAAGTTCTTTGACTAAATGGTTTAATACTGCCAGAAAGTACATTTCAATACCATGGCATAAATTACACATATCTGTTGGAAAAATGGTTTAATACTGCCAGAAAGTACATTTCTATACCATGGCATAAATTGCACATATCTATTGGAAATGGAAAATATACTTATACCTCTATCTATTATCTATGTTTTGTTAACTGGGTTGATGTCCATTTTCAAAGGGGGCACAGAGAAAAAGCTACAACTGTGAATGAGTGATTTGCTAATACAAATAGGTAGTAAACAGATAATAGTAGATTATAACAATACAAAAATAAAAAAAAAAAAAAAAAAACTTTAAATGCCGTTACAATAATGGTATAAACTATTGGAATCAATATTAACTACATATGCAAACCAATGTATTGTGCAGATTTTGATAGGTATACAGTACAGAGTAGAAACGGCAGTAAATACTAATGAGATCTTGTGAAACAGATTGTAGAAGCATTCATAAGCATACATGCACCCATATGTTAATATGCATATAATCACATGCAAAGACCCGTTAAAACAAACCGATATTGCTCCTCTATGCATTTGAGGTGGTGATGTATTGTCTGACTTAAAGTAATAGCGGATGACTTAAGTACACGTTCTTTTACTGAAAGTAGGAGATAGCATTCTATTATTTGTGGCTCAAGCTTCTCCTTCACTTTATTAAGTGATGTGTACATGATATGATTCTTCGTATCTGTCTAGTCAGAGGTGTCCTCACCTTCTAACAGCATGAGATATAATTCCTGTCTACACCCAGTATGAATCAAAGTATCCTATTGTCTTATCTACAAATGACTTGGACACATCAAATACAGGCCATGCTAATGAATTTGTAATGATTTTGTAATGGAGTCAAAGAACACTTACTACAAACCATCAAAACTCCATTACTCAGCCCTCATTAGGCCGGTCATTGAATATAATGCCGACTTTGGCATGTACCTGTGTAGACATGAAACAACTGCAACGCCCACAAAGATACTTTCCTTAAAGGATACAAGGTCTAAAGAATACATCCAACATGGAGAGACTCAAAGTCCTGTCATAATACTCAGTACTCTACAGACAAACAAGGCATACTCCGACCCAGTACTAATAGAATTACTGCACATCAGCAAGTCAAATGGCATCAGAAATACTTGGTCTAGGGATCTAAACCTCTCCAGCAACATCAACAGAATGGCTGAGAGGATCAGGTATATTTTGCAGAGGATATCATTGCTGTGGAACAGACTCCCCATCCACAAAAACAAAGTTCAGCCCTGCTCATTTTCAAGCACAAGTTAGATCTATGGATGGGAAACAGAAAATGTACCCCAAGACTGCCCCCTGTACTACTAACAAAGAGAGGCAGCTCCTAAATGTTTATCTCATGCATGGATTCCCTCAAATTATCTCTGGTATGATCTCAGTTATTTTGATTAAGGGTAATATAGGATTATTGACCATGGGATGAGTAAAGGCCTATCTATAACCACTTTGAGCACTAAAAGGGAAATTTGCTAGGTTTAAAATGGCCCACAAGGGCAACTAGCCAAGTACTTACCTATGGACTGCAGTTACAATAAAAGAAACAGTAACTTGCTTTTTTCAGGGTGGAAAGCACCTTGCACCACTCAGCTAGGGGCTATGCCCCCAAACTCCCTGCTACTTGTAAATACCAACTTTGACATTACACTATCTTGCAGAAAACCAAAAGATTCCCATTACTGCAGTCTTTATGGTCAGTCAGTAGTGTAGTGTATTGACAGTACGCTTTGTTCCCCACATTCAGGCCATCTTACATAAGAGTAAGATATACAAAACAGGAGAAACTCCAAAGTGCCATCCCTACCAGGCTGCTAAGATTCTTGCCTTCAAGAGACTAGAGATATTAGAAAGACCACACTTGTAGGACACCTCTTAAAATTCCTTGTAACGTGTGCTCTGGGCTCGGCCAAAAATCATCCCTGAAATATTTTATAACCAAAATGAAAGAACGTACTTGATTCCAGCGCAAGAAATAAAAGAAAGAAAATGAAGACAAAATCTTGTTCTACACAGAAAAAGATCCTGAAACAACTTTCTTCTAAGATAAAATTTTATTGGTAAATCCAGAGCAACTGCTCTCATCTTCCTCGAGACTTCAGCAGACGTCTTCTTAGAAAAACAAAATATCGCACTCAACTAATTGAATAAACATGACATCACAACTGGCGAACCAATCATGAAACTTCCTAAAAAAACAAACAATTTTTAACTCATTAAAAACCTGAAGTATAACCAGTACAACCAGTTCTATATTTATCTCTCTAAATTGCCTTGAGAAATATATAAAAAAAAGAAACAATTCTAGCATTCAATTTTCTAGTTGTTCTGCCAGTATAAAAACTCTGACACACTACCACAGAGACCACTTCATTTCTGGTACAACATCAGCCCTTTCTAGTTATATAGTTGATGCCAGTCGTACAACTGTCTCAGCCTTTAGATGTCTATTTAATTTATTTATTTATTGGACACTTTCTGACCATGATTCAGGGCTAAGGACATAGAAGACAAAAACAAGATAAATAAATCACACAATCACACATGCAAAACTTTACCATCTGTCTCTCTCTCTTGTGTTTTTGCTGTGTGTGTGTGTGTGTGTGCGTGTGTGTGTGTGTGTGTGTGTGTGTGTGTGTGTGTGTGTGTGTATGTATGCATATATATATATATATATATATATATATATATATATATATATATATATATATAAGTGTGTGTGTATCTATATATCTCTCTAGATTATATATATATGTACATCTATACCTGGGTCTGGGACTAATGAGCGAACGGCCGTTTCACTGAATCTGAAATGGCCGTGCATACTTATGCGAAAGTGCTTTTCACTGAAGAAGCACTTTAGCATAAGTATGCCTGGAGGTAGAGGGAGTTGTGGGGGAGTGACTGTTGTGGAGATCATACTATGGTGCGGTTAAGGGAATTTTTCCCTTTTCCCCACTGTAGTGCCATATCAGAAAAGTGAGAATAATAAAGTAGGGGGTGCAAGGGGGGCTTTTTTAATGTTTTGTTTTTAACGCGCTTTAACAAAAGTGCTTTTTCAGTAAAAGCACTTTCGTTAAAGTGTGTTCGGGTAAGCTGGATTCAGACTGTTGAACTTTCGTTCAACAGTCCTAGATCCCTATATCTATATAGATGGGTATAAGGCACTGAAGATAACGGGCAGTGCACTGTTACCCAGTAAACCAACATCATAACATCGAATTCACTAATATCAATATATTCTGTTTATGATCCAAGTATTACCGTGGAGTGGACTTAACTGATAATAAGTGTTTTACAGTGGGGCAAGCCCTCCTTCACCCCCAAATCCCCTGTTAATTACATATACTTCTCCAAGATCCAACAGTCCCCAGGGAAAGGAAATGATTACTTAATTATGAATTTTAGATCTCACAAACCTGTGTTGAACAAACAATGTCGATCTTCTGGGTGTCAGTGGATGGACAGTTCAATCCAGTGACCAGCACCCATCTATACATACATATATGTATGTATATATATTCCTATTATTTGACTGAAATAAAAATATTGAGAACCCAAAATATTGAAAACTGAAAATATGGAACCCCCCCTGCACCTCCTAAGAAATAACTGCCAACTCTAGCCTTAACCCTACTCCTGCACTTGCTCCATTCCTAACTTTGCTCCTTTACTTTGGAATTTTTTTTTCTAAAACACTGACTAAACAAGACAGGCTCACAAACTCATCGCATGCACCAATGCACCACTAAATCTATCCCCTTAACTAATGCTTAACCTAATTCTAACCTGAATACACATGTAAACAAACTCTTAAGCCTTAATACCAACCCCACTTACCTCTATTTGCAACACTACTACATTCAGGAAACCTAACTTTGACATACTCAACATTCACACATCACAACATTCAACCACTTGCACACCTATCACATACATTAGAAAAACATACTATTTGACCACATATCATATAATCATATATACAGAGAGAAAGACAAAGCATATGAGAGACCTACATATACTCTTTATATGTACAGTAACAAAGAGATGGTTTAAAATCCTCATAAAACAGTGTTTACTACAGGGAGAATTCAGGAGAAAACAAGTGGAAATACAAAATAAAACTGTGTGACAGTTTGTTGCCCAGTATTTGGGCATTAAAGAAAGCCCTCTTTCTAACTTCCTTGTTATTACATTAGAGAAACATTATGATTACAATCTCAAAGTAAAATAACTCTCAGTTCACTGTACTTTCTGGTCTTGCCCCAGTGAGAGACTATCATTGCACCAGCTTTATAACAGTTATTTTTCTCCATAACTTATTCTACTGAGTAGCTACTGTGTGCCCTGTGTTATTTATTGCAGCTACTCACTAGAATAAGTCTTGATAGGTCATGACACCTCCAAACACTGCTTGGTATCTCTCTTTCACTACTGCAGCTATGTCTTCTGACAGGTCAGAAAAGTAAACAAAAAGAAACACCATACATGTTATAAACGTCAGTTATTAACAACAAACAGATTCTAACTTACTGCAATTTTTAAAAAAAATTGTAATCATATAATTAACCAATCCTAAGACATAACATCACAACCTTATTTGCAATAAAGTACACCTTTTCAAACTTCATTTAAAAGTTAAACTTTTTAAAAGTTTTTAAACTTGCATATCTTCATCACTTGTTAGGTCTGACCATTAAACAGTCGACTTCAAAATAAAACTGAAACCAGAGATCCCTTCAACCCATGGTACCTCGACAAAATACCAATTCCCAAGTGATACACTGGCAAGAGAGCTCTTAACATTTTACAACAAAATTTACAACAAATTAAAAAATAACTTTGGAAAAGGCCCCAAATTAAAGACATTTTAAGTTTTCAAAATGATTTCCAGTTTTAGGAGGAATAAAACAAAATTTTGAGAATATCATGGGGTGTTTCTACAAAATAGTGGCAGTTGGGAGGACTAACTGGCAAGCTTCAAATCCCCACCAAACCCAGTTAACTCCATGAAATATGCAAAAACATAAACCACCACACTACACTAGTATGTAAACAGCTACATAGATGAAGCGGTACCCCTCAGGAAGAAGCTCAGGGCAAACTCCAGAAACAAACCCACATGGTGGAACCATATCATCAACAAACTTAATAATAAATGGAAAAGATTATTGAGCAAAAATAAGAATAATAATTCCCAAAATGTTAATAAACAAAACCCAGGAGCTTAATAAAATCCATTAAAGCCAAGTTTGAGGATGAAATAGCTACCAAATCCAAAGACAATCACAAGACATTTTTTAGTCATGTTCATACTCTCAAAAGCATATCACAGCAATGTTACCTACACTGAGGCTGAAGATATAGCTAACTTACTGGCTAATAAGTTTAGCTGTAACTTTTCCCCTATCTCCCCTCTATATATCCCTCAAGATAGATCTGATAGTGGCTCACCTCCAGCTATCACACAAGACCAGGTCCTACAAGCACTATCAAAAGCTAGAAGTACTGCATCAATGGATCCTGACAATATCTATGAATGAACCTTAAATGGCATGAGACATGATTTAGCCACACCCCTACCAACACTGTTCAAGTTCAGCCTCCATACAGGTTTTGTACCAGTGTAATGGAGAATAACTACAGTCATACCCTGCATAAGGGAGGACCTTCCACAGACTTATAAGTCTTACCAGCATCATATGCAAGACTCATCATGGAATAATCAGGACATAGGGAACTTCGAATTAAAAAAAAAAAAAAAAATTCTAAGAAAACAAGAAACCAACCAAGCTGTTCTATTTCCACTTCAATTTATTACGGATTTGGTACCTTAGCTATTTGCCTTTTCAGGATAATTCTATAAAGTTCCTTATATGCAGGTAGGCGCCAGTTAATGCACAATGAATTATACAATTAATCAATTAAACAATGAAAGTTAAAGAATTATATAGAAACCAGTCTATATCTACCATTCAATCCCTTAATTCAATACAAAACAATATAATACCTACATATATTATTTTTATTATATACAAGCTAAAATACATATGTTAATCACATAAAAATATCTACTGATTAATCTGTATTTCAATAGTTTAAAGATTTTATTACTACCTAATTTAAAAACAAATATAAACCTTTTAGAAATAATGTCTTATAACTGAAAATAATTTTGTCTGTAATAGATTTAACTTATTGGCAAAATTACCACCTCTAGAAAGATGAGGCTGAGCTAACAGATGAAAAAAGAAACCAGTGTCTAAACCAGAGGACACTTCAAATTAAATTTTCTAATATGCTCCAAATATTCTAAAATATATTTTATTTTACTTTTCCCTTATTTGACTCGCATACCATTTAGGACTTATACAATCACAACCAATTATGTACACTACCCCATGAGATTCACAATCAAATCTATTCTTGGAAACAAAGTTTTTTTCCACTGATTTTAGTTTCTCTGAGGCTTTTTATCTTGGGGCAAACCTCACAATGTCTGTAATCAAACAAACCTCCTTTGTCAAAAGATACAGTGGGTAGGTAGTCTCTGATAAAAACTTAGCAATTCTTTCAAATTACTATATCTATTATAAGAAAAAGTAATGTGTTTGGGGAAAGGTTCACCCGCCACCTCATCTTGACATACCACATGCCAAAGATCCTTGACAATATTCTCCAAAACTAATGAAAAAGGAGAACATTTTGTAACACAATTTTTTTCATTATAACCATCCTTCACCTTTTTGTTCTCACCAATAAAAATGTTTCCACGATGTTTTCCAATTTTTTTCATGCCTTTACCTTCCAGAAGTTGCTTTTTAGCATTAACTGTTGCATGGAATAACCATAGTCTTTAAGTCTACATTTCAGCTCCAAAAGACCATCATCATTAAACCTTTCCTCTGATGTATTAGCAATTATTCTCTTAAACTCCCCAAAAGGTAGAGAATCTATCATATAAGGTGGGCGCATGCTGATGGCATGCGCACAATGGTTTATTGTTGTTTCCTTCCTATAGGGTTGATACTGAATATTTAATTCCCCATCCACATAAAATGCAACACCCAGCTATTTAATAGACTTCCTGTTTAATGTGAGACCATGAAAATTCCCATTTTAATTCATTAAAGCATTTAACAAATTCACTTTCATTTCCTTTACAAATGAAAAACAAATCTATATATCTTTTATACATAACGTGCTTAAAATATAAATATTTTCACTAAAAGTCTCCCATGTATTATATCACGTGTGGGGGCAAAAGAAGCCCTCATCGCTGTACTTTTGACCTGCAAGAAAACTCCATTTCCAAAACAAAAATAGTTGTGCTCCAAAAAATATTCCAGCAAAGAAATCAAAAACAAAGTGTTTGATCCTTTCTCCATAAAGTTAAAAACTACCCCCAAGCCCCACTTGTGTTGTATGTTAGTATACAAAGAACTAAAATCCACTGTTGCCTAATAAATATTCTCATTCCAAACCACATTCTTTAATCAAAAGGCTGTTATGTATTGCTAATATGTGAGAGCATGCTTTGCAAACATTTCTTTAACTGAAAATCTAAAAAAAAATTTACATTTTGCAGGAAAGAACCCTTATCTGATATAATAGGTCTACCGGGGGGGGGGGTCTAACAAATTTTTATGGATCTTTGGAATTGCACAGAAAACTGCGTCAACTGCGTCAACTGGATCAATGACATATATTTTTTATATCATTGGATGCAAGAAAAACTAGCTTTCCCCACTAACATTTCTGATAATGCCAGATTATAAGAGGTAACATGACTGTTCCTTAATTTCACATATTCCATCTGATTATCTAACAAATCATGCACCATTTTACAATTAAGCCAAATCATAGTGACCCAATTCCCTCCCTTATCTGCTTGGCTGAACAAATACTTATTCATCTCTTCCCAGAGCTGTTGTAAAGCCAGCTATTCATCCTTAAGATTATAACATTTCTGAGTCTGTAAGAATTTCCCAAACTCAAATTCGATTTTCTTACTATCCTCTGAAGGGACAAATGGCAGAGGAAGTTTTAGGAGGCATAAAATTGTTAATACACGAAAGAACAGGCACAGTTAATTTTCCAGAGCCTCTGCTAAGCACATCAGGACCATCATCATTACTATTTTCCATTTCACTGCTGACATCAGAAAATTCATCAAAAAATGCAGTTTCATACGCTGATAAATTCAGACATGAATCATCCACTTCAATTTCATCATTATCATTAGCCCCTGCCTTTTTTAATTTGTCACAAAAATATACTTTTAAGTGCAGCTTTCTAATAAAATATATTATCATCAATTAATAAATCAGCTAAGTAGGATGCCTAGTCAGAACAAACTTAATACCCTTTAATAAAACATTTATAGCAACTGATGTAATGTTAAAATCTGGCAAATTATTAATATTGAAATTATTCAGCACTGAGCTGCATTTGAAAGTCACATTTACAATTAAGCTGACTCAGTGACCCAGAGTCCAAATTATTTCCTGATGGAAGCAATTCAGTCATTATGTTCACGTTGTTCTTCTTCAACCTTGACCATTTGGGTGAAATGAAAAATCACATCCGTTATTAGATTGTTTTACCGCTCAAGTGTTATCGTCCATTTACACATCCTCAAATGGCAAATTTTTGATACTTGAGCTAGTGTCAACTAAAGAAACAAAGGAAATGTATCCTGTAGCATTGCAATTCTTCACCTATCTCACCTTTGACCTCCCTTGGAGAGGTTTCCATTGCCATGTAAAAATGAGACCACTATAACAATACTGAAGGTCTCTACTCAATTCTTTTTTGTGTAAAAATTTCAGTCTCACCCTATTTTACATTTAATATCCTTCATTTTCTCAACAACAAAATGAATCAAACTTTATCAGTGAATTCTGTAACTGAATTCTTTCATTCTGCATTTTATCATGTTGACCTTAGTTTTTATTTACAGCACTCACAGCCAACAGAATGTACATTGCAAAGATTCCTGCTTCCACTTCTTGAAAAGGTCATCTTCCTCATCACAAAAATATAAAGCATGGAAACAGTCCACACACAGATCTCTAGGTGTTAAATTTTGCCTTAAATATTTCTCCAACTTAGTAACGTAAAACAGTGATACTTCCATAAACATCAGTCTCTCTAACTGTTCAAATTTGCTGCTAACATTATCTTCCTTTACCATCAACCATGGGTCAGTGGAAGTCAACTTGTATTCCATTTCTGATTGTACATCCAATAAATACAGTTTGTCTTGGGTAACTGGTGTCCAAAATATCCCTGGAACAGCAATGGCCAGATCAGCCAGATCAGGAGCCATCATCAACTGAACAAATAACAAAAAATGCAACAAAATCTAAGAAAACAAGAAAGAAACCAAGCTGTTCTACCACCACTTCAATTTATTATTGATCTGGTATTTTGGCTATTCATTTGGATTTATCAAGGGCAGATTTTTTATGAAAAAGTCACCAAAGCAATGGATGAAGGCAAAATGGTACACACTGCATAGTTCAACCTGGCCAATGTTTTTGACACAGTTCCAAACTCAGGCATAGTACGAAGGCTAAATAAACTGGGAATAAACTATTATGTCTCCTGCTGGATTGCTAATAGTCTCACAGACAGGATGCAGATAATCAAAATCGGAGAAGTTATCTCTACAAACAGACCAGTTGCCAGTGGAGTTTCTAAGGGTTCTGTGCTGGGACCTTTCCTGATTGGCATATACTTTTCTGAAGTAAAAGCCAATACCAAATTGCTCTGGCTGACTAAGTTTGCAGATGACTATAAGCTAGGAGCACTCATTGATTCCCCATATGACTTAGCCATCCTGCAGGAAGGTTTGCCTCTAATAAATAGCTACTGTGAAAATCATGGCCTGAAACTGAATGCCAATAAATGCATTACTGTGTCCTTTAGGAAGTCATCCACCCCAGGGAATTACCATATTAAAAATATACCCCTAAGAGTTGACACAGATATTTGGGAACTTGTGTGGACAGTGGCATAACTTTTGACCAACAATTGTCTATTGTAGTAAGAACATTTTTCTATATTGCACAGTTTATAAACAAAGGAAGTGTGTTTAGATCCAGGGATCTTATTGTCCTCCTTTACTAAGCCCTCATTAGGCCAGTCACGGAGTATAATGCCCCTTTTGCATGCATCCTTCCAAAAATATACAGCTAGAATGCCCAATTGATACCTTACAAGGATACAAGGCCTAAACATGTCCTACAAGGAGTGACTCAAAGACCTGCTAGTACACTTAGTATCCTACAGACTACTAAGAGGTGATGTGTGTCAGCCATATAAGGCATCCTCTGATTCATTACTTATGGATTTACTGTACATCAGCAAGTCAAATAGCATTAGAAATACTCAGCCTAGGGATCTAAACTTCTTCTGCAACATGAAGTATACCACAGTATACCAATGCTATGGAACAGCCTCCCAATCCACATAAAACAAAAATCATCCCTGCCCATTTTCAAGTGCAACTTAGATCTATGGATGGGAAATGCACCATTTTATACCAGGACTGCTTCTTGTACTACTGATAGACATATGCAGCTCCAAAATGCTTTATCCCATGCATGGGTCTGCTCTAATATATATGATCCCAGTTATTCACATTTGTGGTAATGCATAATTATCAACCATGGGAGGGGTAAGGCCAGTCTATAACTAAATGGGATAGATTATTTTGAGCACAAAAAGGGATAGTGTTATACTTCTGTATGAACCTATGTACCTATAATAAAGATTTAATATTTAAAATTTTATTTCAGGTAAAGAAGCATTTAATTTAATCTGCCCATTTCACTCTTTATTCCCAGTCAAAAATTTGTATCCAGTAACAGACTATTCTACACGATCATAGAAAGGTGATTTTTTTTAAGTCACATATACTGATCCATGCTTATACAATGCATTACGTAAGCTGTTAATTTTTAATGGCACTTAAATATTTTGAAATTCTAGTTGATAATTTTCTCATGTTTTTTCTTACATGATATACAAAGCATGTTGTGACAAAACTCTGAGTTATATGTCAACTCCCAATAAGGAACAATACATATGGTTATTCACTCTAAATAATACTCTTTCCTACATCAACATATCCACAAGACTTGTTTAAACAACAATAACAACTGCTATTATAGGACAATACATGTTTTGATTACTACTTTTATTTCAGCAAATTAGAGTCAACTTGAATACATTTTCCAATTTCTTCTATTAGCTAGATGTACATCCAAATTATATTGGATTAAGCAAGCTAAAGAATATTTTGTTATTGCTCCTACATTTATTTTCCTTATCCCCAAACATAGGATTATACAATAATGACCTGTAGCCTAACCAGCTGGAGTATTCTACCTCACATAATAAATTTTCTACAAACACGTTAAATCCACTTTCTAGCTCATTGCATGATCTTTAATAACAATTTTCTCTATATACAAAGTGACGTCCAATACTCATGTCCAAATACATATTTAAAAAGTGTGGTATTCTAAAAAAACAGAACATGTAACATTCTGAATAGTATTTGCCTTCAGTGACATATCCAAAACCAATTTCTTTCCCCACTATTTGTAAATTTCCAAAAAGAAAATCAGTTATTAAATTTCAATAGTTTATAAAATCTTTAAGTAAGACTTCTCTACCTTTCCAAAGAATAAATCTTTTTATCTATTACACATATAAACAATTATATTTTCAAATTCCTATAGTTATGAGCACCAACTTAACATAAGAATGGACCATGTTGACCTCCATTGCCACTCCTCTTATTTGTTTATATAAATTAATTTCTAAAGTAAAAAAAAGTATTTCAATGTTAACTCAGTGAATGTACATAATCTTAAAATTCTAGATGCCGAAAATGTACTCTGAGCCCTCTGTATTCCTTTTTCTAAGGTATGTTTAAGCATAATGACTCAACATGGATAGTTCCACAAGAGTACTTTGGTTTTCAAGCCAGATATTTCATTGGTTCCAAAAAAATATCAACTATCCCTTATGCAAGATTTAGTTTTTATTACCAATTCTTTGAGGCCTTCATCAAAGTGAATACTTATATATTCAATCTTACTCCCTGTAGTTAAATTTTTAGCTTGAAAGATGGGTTATTAGACCAGAGGAATAACCTACCTTAGTAAATTCATTTAAATGAGTTTCTGAATTCAATAATGCAATAGCTCTAAATCAAAATATTGATATACCTTGTAAATAAATGTTTTCATTTCTCTGATAACTACTTTCATTATTTAAAATCCAGTTAATATTGTCCTTATTATGGAATAATTCATAATTACAAGGCCCACACGATTACTAAATTTCATATATCTTATTTTAGGATTTTTTCTTACCTAAATGTGGATCACTCTATTACTTATTTTTTAACATACATTTTAGAATTTCACTCCTAATTTCATCAATACATGTTTTGTCAAATGCTGTTAAAATTGGCATTAAAATGGTTTATACAATTTTTTTCCAGAAACAAAATTTGTCTTGGACATTAATTTCATCACATACAGTTTAAAACCACTTATAATTTTTAATCTGCTTGCATAGCTCCACAGTATAAAGGACAATTCCATCCTGATAATGTGGTCAGGCTAAATGTGTATTTGCTGAAATTTACTACAAAAAAGAATTAAGGATTGAATTAAATATTTCTGGGTTAACAGTATTCATGCTTATTGCTACTGAATCTATTAACATTTCAATGATATTTACTCTGCAAAGTTTAAATTCATCACTCTCATTAACTTTTATATTGGTTTGAGGTTTCTTGTGTACATCATAAACTATTTAATTAAAATTACCAATATTCAGTGTAACACACTTACCCTGATTTTTTAAATGTTAAAACACTTTCACAGCATCATTTACATTTGTAACATTTTCTTTTGTTTGAATAACTTTGTTCCATTTATGGAAAATATTAAGACATTCCAAAGGCAATAATTATTCATGTTCGCAGCAGTCCATCCAGTGTTTGGATGAAAAAAAACTTCATAAATTAAAATGGGTTCTCTATATTTAATCAATAAAAAAGATGGTCTAAACCAATGTGATTCAGATCATATGGTCGACAATTTAGTTTGTTGAACCATTCTGATTAAAATCCCAGTATATTTGGGATCTGGGAAATTGGCTTGTTCTCAACTGTAGTGCGATCTCAGAGTTGGCATATATAATTAGAGGGGGGCTGCCTCTGTGCAAACACTGTTTTTTGTAGGTGTTGTTTGGCTTCTTTTAGTTAATCAACCAACTAACAAACTGAATAAGCAGAATAGTCCTGACATTAAAAGAACATGTAAGCAATGAATTTGGAAAACAGTCTTGTTTTATCTTTTAAACAGCACATTTACACAGTTGGTTACATCTGTTTATTGCCAAGTATAAGCATCTGCTGAATTTAATATATTTGTTACTGTATATTTTAATGATTAACTGTAGAGCTTTTCTCCGTTATCTCCCCTGCAAATTTGCAACTTCGTAACAAAAGAAAAATACATACAAATGTCACACTGTCAGCCCAGCTATTGGGAATTTTGTAAAAAATTCTATGTCATTTGTAAATATTGATATGATTTATACAGAAGTTTGTGTGTAAAATACTGAGCTAAACTGTAACCACAGCATGCCCTGTTGGAATAGAACAGGAATGTACCTGCACTATTGTGACTGTTTAGATGTATATGTTGAATGGAAACTGGAACAGAGGAGGTTAACTTGAAAAAAATTCAGAGAAAATAGTTGAAATTAAATTGTTTTATTATTGTGCCATAAAAGTTTAAATCCAGCAAGGAGACAGGATGTCTAGAACTAGGGTGTCTTCTGAATTGTTTAGTAAGTGTTTTATTGTTTTATGTCTCGTAGCAGTTGCAAACATCTGAAGGTTGTGTATTTTCACAGGGAGATGTTAAATTCTGTTAGTGTCTGACAAAGGGGATTTAGCTTGGGAACTAAATTCAGGTAACAAAAAGTGATGTCATCCAAACTAGCCCAGCAATAATATTGGATATTAATTTATGAACTCTCTCAGAGAGACACTGTGCATTTATTATTTTGCCTTTGACCCAACAAGAGCATCCACTCATCACTTTTGCCTGTTTGTTGTTGCTGTTAAGTTAGTTTTTAGGGCATAGAAACTATTTTAGATTCAGATAGGAATAAAGTAAAATGTATTTATTTTTATTTATTTAACATTTGTTTACCAGGAATGTCCAACTGGACATCTAGTGTCTATTTTCAGTGGAGTCCTCGGGGGAAAAGCCCCCCAAAAATTACAGAATATAAACAATAGATATAGCAATAACACAGGTTACAAACGTAAAAGGTTAATACAGTAATACAGAAGAATTATATACAAGAATAAGTGTACTACTTTATAGTCAAGTAGCATTATATAAACATGCAAACAATATTGCAATATGTGCAAAGAGAGAGGGAAAAATACAGTAGATTGTTTGAGTGGACTCTCCATAAGCAGAATGGGAGAACAGAGAGGGCCTCCTACAAATGCCCTCCATTAGCAGATTGGGAGTTCAAGAAGGTCCTTTGCAGGTACATAAATGATTGATGTGTAGGTATGATTTTAATTGGGTTTTGAAGGTGGTTGTACATGTTTGAAGTCTAAGGTCAGAAAGCAGGACATTCCAGTTTTTGGCAACTTCATTGGTGGAGAGGGAGCTACCCAAGCTATTTATACATTGGACACTTTCTAAGAGGGCTTTATTAGTAGATCGTAATCACCTATTAGGGTTGTAGAAGGTTATGAGGCGGGACAGAGCAGGGATTTTTTCAGGACAGTATAGTATTTGGTGTGCCAGTTTAAGTTGGTGGTATTGTAGTAAATTTGGGGGTAGCTTAGATGTCTTCTTTATTTGCGACTGTCCTGCAATGTTGTTTTCAATATTTCCTGTGATTTTGAACTCTGAAATAACTGTTTGTTTATAGAATATTTTCTTGTTCTTTTATTAAATATATTTAAACCTTTCAATTGTGGCTGGTCTGATTACAGATATTTAAGCTCTTAGACTACTTCTCTTATCTATTTGGGGACACTGTACAGGCTACTCCTAAACAGCCTTCTTCTTGGTTAGACTACCATTTCATTTGGATTAATAGTAACATTACACAGTAGGATTGGTCACCCTTTGCTAAAGGTCTTAACGTAGTTGATAAGAGTTGGCTGGTGGCAGTGAAAACTACCTTATTGTCCTGACAAAAGGGGGCATGGCTAGTAAACCTGTGCCTGCCTTTTCCAGGTGTTTGTGTGTTTATATATAAATCATATCTCAAGGAGTGTGTGTCAGCTACTTGGGCAGGGACACGAAGCACTGGTTGGACAGAGATGGTACTGGAGATCTTGGTATGACAACTCAGCTGAGATCTCAACCCTATAGCTATGCCAGTGGGGAGTCTTATAGGGGTCTAGAGAAAGAGGGCAAAACCAGCCCCAGACTGACTGTGATCTCTGTGTGCTCTTTAGGTAAATTGTACTTCACTGTGTGTGTACTTGTCATCCTCGCAATGTGTATGTTGCCCACTGTTGCCAGTGGGAAGGATTGAGGCTCCTTGATTACTGGGCCAGTGCAGGGATATCACACAAACATACAGTATGAGTATGGTGTAAGCATTGGAAAAATGTTGCTTATCCTGTAGGGCAAGCTCCAGCCAAATGAAGGAAAAATGCCAGTATGACATATAGAGACGACGGAAGACTGACATGTCATTTTGCACCACAAGGGATAAATGCAGATGAATCATCCAACATGATTATGAGAGCTAACACTATTCAGAGACAGCTACATTTGTTAACTGTGATGGCATTACTATGACATTCCAGATGCCTATTGTGATGTCATGTAGGCACATTTTGCATTCCTTTTGACACTGTCTGACATAAGCAACCATTAGCCATTTGAGCTGTATAGTATCATGCCAGCCCCATAAATCTGCCAGTTTCTATTCTAGACTGTTAGCATAGGTGTTCAAATGCAACCTTTAATGGACTTAAATGCATTGTTGAATAACAGGAACTGATCAAGAAAGTGATGTATTTCACCTAAGGTGGCCACCAATTTAATCGAGGAATAAACAATCTTAATTAATCCTTAATTTTTTTTTTTTTTTTTGTAGTGCCTAGATGAAATTTTGCTGATATAAGACCCTGCTCAGATAATATTTAACAACTGATTTATAAGGCAAGAAATTATAAAGAATACATTTTATGAATAATTAAGTTTAATTACTGAAGGCATTAAATTAGGAACCGCAGTGGTGGTGCTGCGGTAGTGTTGTCGCCTCACAGTAAGTCGCTGTCCGGTTCGATTCTCAGCTAGAGCGTCTTCTGCATGGAGACATGCATAAATGGGCGTACCTTCATTGAAGGTTGTGCGTCAGGCCTGGCAAGCCGGTACGTAAAAATCAACTGCCAATCATTAGCGGACCAGACTTCCGCTGTGGCAACCCCTAACCGGGAAAAGCCAAAGGACACAAACAAACTGAAGGCATTAAATTAGCAATAGTTAATGAAATTTTGTTTGGTCTGGACTTTGTTAGCAATAACATTTTCTGAGGCTTACCTTGATTTCAAACAAGAAAAACAGAGGACTTTGTATAAGAAACTATAATATTGCATCATCTTTGATTTTGATTCCTAACTATAAAAAGCTAAAATCTCAGATACTAAGATTCTGTTCAAACAATCAAAATATGTCTTAATATGTTTTCAGCTTTTAACTATCAAAGAATGAAGAGTTTACATCCATTTTTAAAACTCTAAGACAAACCTTGCTCACTATTTTGTGGGAATTTACACCTCCCCTGTATGAACTTGGAACTGTATTATTTTATTCCAAGAGCTCAGAAGCATGCTTTTGAACTATGTGATATGCAATTCCAGAAATTATAAAATTCTTGATGTTACTCTGAGATATTATGTAACTTGATTACTGATAAGACTCTTGATGCTATTTCATACCTCATACTAAAGACCAACAAATGAGTATCTTTAAGCTTTAGGATATATGTACTACAATAGCTACAGACACATTTGTATTGTTACTGATGAGGGTAAACCACAAAGTATTATCTGTAGGATTTTTCAATGCTGATTATAATGTGATCAGAGAAATTTTAAGACAATGGGACTGGCTTGGTAAGAGAGCATCACTTTCAGTTGCCAGTAGTTGGACCATACTTATACAATTATTGGGTTATTTTATAACACATTGTGAACAAGTAATACTAAGATAAACAACATGCAAATGGTTTTCAGAAAAAAATGAAAATCTGTAATAAAATATAGATGTCTTTCTGATACAGCATGCAAAAAAAAGTTGTAGAAAAATGTATTCAAGCAAACAAAAATCATAACTTTTTCTGTAGAAATGAATTATGTCTGTGAAAGTAGAATTGTGTAAGCACTTACTTATATGTAACATTAGCTGTTTAAATTCGTCACTGCCTAAGTGGCACTTTGGGTTATCTTCTAAGGTAACCCAGTACTGAACAGATTTCAAAGGCTCAAACTCCTGTCCCCCTTTCTCTTCTTGTGACATATGATTGGCCGACCAAATCCTGAAAAGAAGCCTTCAGCTGTGACAGGAAGCGAGTGTTCAGGCTTTTTCATTTACACAAAGAAGGAGAAGAAAGTACCTGAAGGCAGAATTATCTAGCAAGAACAAATTTGTAGCCAATTACAATTCCATATAAAATCAAATCCAACAACAATCAAATTCCTCAACTACAAACAATGTGGGGGATGACAAGTGTATGCTGCCACTGAGGAATTCAGACATCTGCTGTTATTGGTAAGTAGGACTGACCAACTGTACTATATTCATCATTCTCACTGCCTCAGCAGTATTTTGATAGATTCTCAAAGCTTACCGTGCCTGGGAGGTAGAGAGATAAGAAGACAGGAACCCCTAAAGAATGGTCCTAGCAAAGCCTGCTCTGAACCTGGAAGAGGAATCCAGTTTGTAGTCCTTTGTGAAGGTATGAACAGAGGATCAGGTTGCTGCCTCTAGAATGCTTCTAGAGTCCAACTCTTTTCAATATGTCGTTGAAGAGTATAAGGGCTTAGTCAGGCAAGCCTTAATCTTGCCTGGAATAAATTTAACATGGTGGGAGTAACAAAAACAACAAAAAAGGAGAAACATATGGCAATTCTTTGCTTTGAGATAAGTTACCTTTTCATAGCTCATATATCGGAAAAAAAAACATCTGTTCAGCATTTTTAAAGGGTTTTGTTCTGTCAGGGTAGTATCTGACCTGCCTGTGCACATCCAGGGTCTGTAGAATCTTTCCTCCTTTGTGTTTTTTATCAGTTTATAACAATGGGAGATTGATGGCTTGACTCAAGGTAAATTCAAAAACAACTTTAGGCATAAATAATGGACAAATGCTTAACACAGTCCTGTCCTTATTTAAAAATCAGAGAATGGCACACCACGAGAGTGTGACACTCAGAGACTCACCTTACGGATGTTAGAGCAATGAGTAAAATAGTCTTCCAGGCAATGAGCCATAAATCTTTCAAATTTTTCAAGAACAAATTTGAGACCCCAGGGAGGAACATGCAGCACTCCTTTCATAAACTGCCTGACCACAAAAAGAAAAGAATGAGGGACACCCATGGCTAAATGCACTGAAATGCACCCTGATTGAAATACATGACAACTCATCTCTAAGTAAGTCACACAAATATCTCAAAACCAGAGGTGCTAGCATTTTTGGGACCTCTGTTACTGGTTAAGCACCACCTCCTTACATGCTTGCTGCATATCCTCATAGAATAAGTGCCTAAAAGGTATCAAAATAGAAGCATCCAGGCTGTCGGTTGCAGTTGCTCTAAGCTGGGGTATACCATTCACCCCTGATGTGGCATTAAACAGATTCATGTGAGGAAGCTTGTAGTAATTGCCATTGGCCAATTCCATTGAAAGGGCGAACCAACTTTGGGCCAAAAAGGGGTGACCACAGTGATCCTCAGTAATTCTTTCTGAATCTTGAGAAGTGTAGATCAGTGTGTGTGTACAGCTTTAGGAAGCTTTCTAGGGGCTTGCACAAGTGTTTAAATACTGCACACATGCGAGCGTGACTGCCATTTTGGAGTAAGCTTATGAGATGTAAGCATGTATGTCTGTCTAGTCTGTCTGTTAATCGGTTCGTTTATAATTTGTAATACTGCTATCCATCCTGATGTGTTTCTATGTAATAAATCATATAAACAAACTACCCTGCCTGTTTGTCATCTATACTAGAGAAGGACAACTGACATGGTGTCAGAAGTGGCATGTCTAAAAATGAGATGGTGACAGAATGGGATCCAGATTCCTCTGCTCGAGACAGAGAGGCACCCTGTTAACACTGGAGGAATATACAGGAGTGAATCATCCCTACTGCACGTATAACTTGAAAAATAGGTCAGAAATGAATTTCAGGTATGAAAACTTGCTCAAACTATTTTTTATTCACAAAATATGAAACAAGGCATTCAGAACACTCTAAATGAATTTCTAAGTAACAGAAATATCCGATATTATGATATATTAACAGGAATATTTGAAATAACTATGGAAAATGTTTGAAATACAGTCCTAACCGCATAAGGTTCATAGGTTCATAGGTTGGTACTAGGCTATCAGCCCTAGGGCCTATACAAGCCTAGCCATAACAATTCCCTGGCTATTTCTTCCCACATTATTTAAAATGAGGGAAACACCACATTTTTTCACTAAGCACTATTTTTTCACATTAATCAAAACTATCAGAGTTGTCTGAAGTATATGAAGTGTTTGCATGTTCGTGCAGTATTACAGTACAGTTATTTCACAAAATACAGCCATTACAAAGCATATTTCACAATGTAAAGCATTTTGAAGAGTTTATTGTGCATTTGAATGTTATTACAAGTGCTGGCTGTGTGCATGTTCATGTATAACTACAAGGGCCATATTTTTTAGTGTGTTTGGACAATTTGTTGGCATGGCAGATGGATTTCAAAAACCATCTCCACTTGTGTTTGATAATAATATTGCAGAAAGCTGGAGAATGTTTGAACAAGAGAACAATATTTTCATACAGGCTGCATTTTCTCATAAAGATGACAATACAAATGCATTTATTCTTCTTAATTTAGCTGTCAGAAGCCACAGAAAGGGAGTGTTCATTTGTGTATGCACCTGCTGTCCTTGCAGGAGGAAGAAAACCATCATATACTTGTACTGGCTGAGTCAAGGGAAGACCCCCGAGTGTTTAAAATGTAAATTTACAGAAATGTGTAGCCCCCATATGAATGCTCCAATAGAAAGACACTTATTTTATACAAGGGATCAAAAGCCTGGTGAAACATTTGCAGCATCTATAACTGATATGAGAAACAAGGCTAACAAATGCAGATTTGGAGATTTAAGCAATGCGTTGATAAAAGACAGACTTGTATGCGATATTAGAGACGATGCTTCGAGAAAGATTTTGTTTTGTGACAGCTATTTAACTTTGAATAAGGCCATTGAGATTTGTCAGATATATGAGAATGCAGAAAAACACACAAATATGCTTACAAATGTAACACTCACTAGGAAACCCCTTAGCTTTCCAACAAGTTCCAAGGCGTCCTCTGGAAATGCACAGTCTCAGTGAAGCACAAGAGTGAATCAGCAAACTCAAAGCATCTGCCCCTACCCAGTTTCATAGACAACTGTTGTAATTGTGGAGGAAGTCATGAGCCTAAAAGGGAAAAATGTTTAGCTTTTGGTCAGCAATGTCACAGATGTAATGAGTAGAATCATTTCAAAAGCATTTATAAATCAAAAGGCACACATTCTTTTAATAAAAGGGAACATTCAAAGAAACAAGTTGATCAATTAGAATGCTATGACCTTACTTTTTATGTTGATGGTGTGTCACTGCTTTGTGAAACAATCAATGCACTAGATTTATGGGCAAAGAAAGAAGGCTTTTGTACTGTTCGAATAAATGGAAGACCCATAGAGGTCAAAGTTGACACAGGTTCAAAGTGCAATGTTATGTCTGCAGAAACATTTGCTAGAGTACAAGTGTGCGAAGCTTGTTGCTTATGTTGGTGAAGAAATTCAAATCGAGGGCTCAGTAGTACTTTCATGTTGCTCTGCTGGGAAAAGATATGACTTGTTATTTTTATGTGGTCAAATGGCACACCCAGTCATTATTAGGGCAAAGAGGGAGTTTGAAAATGGGAACGCCTTCATTTAATAAGAAAGTCCATTATGTTAGTTTAAAAGACCACATTTCTAATTTTGTCCGGTATATTTTCTCTACCGATGCTGATCTGTTCAAAGACAAACTAGGCAAGCTTCCAGTTGTGTACTCCATGAAGTTAGACCCAGATGTCAGCCCAGTTGTCAAGCCAGCCTGGAGAGTTCTAGTAGCTATGCAGTACAGAGTCAAAGCAAAGCTAAATAAAATGGTACAACAAGGTGTAATTTGTACACTTGATGAACCTACTGAATGGGTCTTCTCCATGCTGGCAGCTCATAAGAAAAGCTCAGCTGGTATCACAATATGCACTGAATCATGAGAGTTGAACAAAGCAGTAAAAAGGCCTCATAATCCAATGCACGCAGTTGAAGTTCCAACACAGATGCCAAATGCCACTGACTTTCTATCTTAGATGCAAAGTGCTCATTGGCAAAGTTTGCTCGACCAGAAATCCTTGTTGCTAACTACATTCAGTACTCTCTGGCAGGTACAGATTTTTGAGAATGTCATTTGGGATAAATTCTGCTAGTGAAGTCTTTCAACGTGCCATGGAGCAAATTTTTTCTGGGTATTCTTGTGTGCTATTATAGTAGATGATATTCTCAGTTAAAAAAAATTGAATGCGTAGTGGAAAATAGACTTAGAAAGAAATATGCCAAAGTAAAATATAGGGCAAATTTAAAGAAAAAAGAAAAAAGTGTTAATTGAACTTAGAAAGAAATCAGGGTAATGAAACCAGATAAGGGAGGGGAAACTGTGATTATGGTCTCCGTCACATATGAAGGGAAAATGAATGACATCTTGAAGGACACTAATAAATATATAAATGTTTCTAAAATGAAATCAACATACCATATAGAAAAACAGACATTATGTTGGATGACATGTTATGGGAAGGGCTTATAGATGAAAGAACATACAAGTATTTGAAAGTTGAAAAGCCAAGAATTTCCACAATGTTTGGAATACCAAAGACCAATAAGGATGAAATAGATTCACCACTAAGGCCTATAGTGTCAGCAGAGGGATCTAAAACTTTAGCACTGGCCAGGTTTGTGGATGGTAAGCTTAAGAAGTTATGGTTAAAAAGAAGAATGATTTTAAGAGATTTGTGGAATTTCTTGAGGGAATTCAATGATAATTTGTACAGTGAAGATACTACATTTGTTACAATAGACGTTACTGATTTATTTAGTAGCATTCCCCCATGAGGCAGGAATGAAAATATTAAAACAAATTAACTTTGAAGATGGTGAACTCACAAAAAATGATTAATTGCTATGTTTGAATTTGATTGATTTAGTGCTAAAATACAATTTTGTATTTTTCAAAGGTGAATTTTATCAACAAATTCAAGGGGTGGAAATGGTGATGGCATGCACCCCTACTTATGGCAATTTAATTCTAGCCAAATGGGAAGAGGAATATGTTTTTAATTCTTTATACAAGGGCCAATGGAGTTTATACAGGAGATTTTTAGATGACATTTGTATTTTATGGACAGGCACTTATGAAGTTTTAGAAGAATTTTTACATTGTTTTTAAAAACTGCAAACAACCTTTTTAAGGTTCACTCACAATGCTTCTAAATAAAGGCTTCAAGTCCTTGATGTTGAGAGCAACAAGAATAAAGGTAGATTTAATTCTAAAATATATTAAAAAAAAGTTTCTCCATTTCCTTCTTACATTATAATAGTGGGCACCCAGCTCACTATAAGAGGAATATCCGTAAAGGGCAATATGTACGTGCCAGTAGAATGGTACTGGAGGAAAGTGATTATGGAGGAGAGAGTAAACTACTTGAATTCTTTTTTCAAAGAGAGGGGGATACCCAGTGGATTTGATTCTTGAAGTCCAGAAAGAAATACAAATAGGAAGAAAAACTAAGTTTCAGCCTATTTTAGGTATGGGGGGGCAGTTTGGAAAACTATTTTGGCAAAGCTTTGGTATTAGAATTTAATGCTAATTCCAGACTTGCTAAGAAGGTGAGAGCAACTGAATGGGAAAGATTTATAGGGTTCATGGATCTGGGGGAGATCTTGAAGGAACCTTTAAGAGTGGTATATAGAAACACTCAAAATTAAAAACATTTACTAGAGAATAATTATGGAAACAATATAGTAGGACATAAAAAAGAGTAACTTTCAAATGTGGGCACTCTACTCAATGTACATTCATTAGTAACAAAGAATTTACATTGCAAGTAGGAACAGAAGGGTGAAAGGTCAGGGTTACTACAACTGTGAGTCTTTTGGCTTGGTACATCTCACCATTTGTAATGAGTGTGAATCTTTCTATATTGGCAAGACAGAATGTATGCTACGAATAAGGATTTATGAGCACATGATATTCAGCGTAAGAAAGATTCAAACACTTTATATAGACACACAGAAACATGTGCCAAAGCATGCTTCTCATATTTTGTATTAGAACAAGTTAAGAAGAAAGTGTGTGTGTGTGTGTGTGTGGGGGGGGGGGGGTGCTATGGGAAGAAAAGATAGTGTAGAAAGAGCTGTGGTGGCAGTTAACATTACAGGCTATTAGTCCACTAGGACTCCATGATAATATCTCCATAGCCCCTGTTCTAAAAATGAGGGCAGGCAAGTTATAAATGGCTTTTATTAAGTACAAGTTTTAGGACATTGGAGTTTTGAATTATGCCACTTGGTGGTATTCCCATATTTTATGAATTGTTTTACTATGAGTATGTGAACTTCAAAGTATTTAAGTATTTTAAATAATTTAAACAGTTTTTAAGCTAATAAAATGTTTTACGTTTTTTAAATAGATTTTAAACAGGTTTTAGACAGTGCATTTCCTATATTATGTCAATGATTTAGTATGACATTTTCTTTGCATTTTAAATTAATGATACACATAATTGAGTTAACAGACTGTATTTTCATTGGTGGATTACTTGAATAATTAAGTTAATGGATTATATAATCCACAAGGAAAAGACAGCTCAGATCCACACCAAAAATAGATTTAGCGCTTTTGTTTTTTAATAAAAAACTTCATCAGAATCACAGTAATACAAACACTGACCCAATAAATACCCTCACAGCCCTCCAAATTACCATACAAAATTGTTGACATCATCATCAATTAAGCCTATTACATAATTAAAATTAAAGAACCGTATATCAAAAATGTTGAAAACAGATGTAAACCATAAAAATCCATCCAGTGTGGTATATTACTACAAAGAATGTTACAAACAGCCCTCTGTTTTAAGTCTAAGAATAGAACTAACAGAGATGTTAGTGTTCAAACCTGGATAATGTGTTGCATTTGTTCTTAGTTGCCATCTCAATTCCTTAGATTCAAGAAAGTCATTAAGGGGTCCACCCTTGTCTCCTAATGTGACTTGTTCAAGAACTGAAAATCTAAAGGCATGACCATCGTTGTTTTTAACATGGACAGCCAACACATTTTTTTATATCCTGTTTTTTGATATCATAAGAGTGTTGATACATTCTGCTCCTAAGGGCATTGATGGTTTTACCAACATAAAAACATGGGCATTGAGTACACATTCCTATATATACTACTGCCTTGCTACTACATGTGAACTTCTTTTTATATTTGAATATACCAAAATTAGGTATGTATATTTTATTTCCTTCTATGATAGCCTGGCATTGTAAACAAAGCCCACACTTAACCATACCCCTAGTTCCAGAGTAAGGTTCAATAGTGTTCTCCAACATATTTTTAATAATGGTATCTTTTTTATATATTAAATTAGGCGCTGAACCCACAATATCGAACAATTCCTGATTAGTATTAAATAAATTCCAGTTGTGTTGGATAATTTTCACAATATTACTATAGTACATATTATATTTAAATATACCGACCTTATTAAATAAATTATTCTCTCCGTTAGTATTTTTTTATCATGGTAACATTGGTGCCTTTACCAAGTAATGGAAAAAAGAAACCATTTTCTCTTTTTGTGGTTACCTCCTGGAGAATATTGTCCACATATTCTTCAGGGTATCCCCTATTTGTTAACATCCCCTTAAGTATTTTGATTTGATCCAGGAACTCATGATTCTCTGAGATCATCCTGGCCAATCTAACCCCCTGTCCTTTCACTAATGCCTTCTTTTGATGTATAGGGTGAAAGCTGCTGAAATGCAGTAGTGTGTTGGAGTAGGTGGGTTTTCTAAATATGGTGGTCTCAAACCGTTGTTCCATTATATTTTTGTAAATAGTAATGTCCAAATAATTAATTTTCTCATATGAAAATACATGAGAAAATTTCAAAAAATCAGTACTGTCCTCAATAAATTCCAGAAACTTGTCAAGTTGGTCTTTACTTTCATCCCAAATAATAAAAATGTCATCCAAATAACGTCCGTAAAATTTCCAACGTTTTGCATATGGGCTTGAAAATATAAACTCTGTCTCCCAAAAAGCTTTTTTGGTGTGGATTTGAGCTGTCTTTTCCTTGTGGATTATCAGTTTTGTGTGTTTTGGTGTTGTTTAATGGATTATATACCAAGATGGTTTAGTTATTGTTTGCATCTGATGAAGTCTTAGCAACTTTGATAAAAACGCTGTGTGTGTAATTGTGTTTATGTGTTTGAATTGACTATTAAACCAGCTTTGGGATTCTATCATTGAGCCGGCTACTTTCCTTCATCTGTGGTACTTATTTTGTTTGGATTAAGATGATATTCTTGTTGGAGATAATGTTGAAGCTGAGCATGACAGTAACCTCTAGAAAGCTCTGGAAAGAGCTTAGGCCGAATCCTAAGAAGTACAAGTTCAGGTTACGAGAAGTTACTTATATTGGACATTTGTTTACCAGTTCAGGCTTACGAGCAGACCCTTCCAAGCAAACTGCCATTCTTGAGATGCCAATGTTCAAGCCCTTCAATGCTTTCTTTGCATGGTTAACTATCTAGACAAGTTTATTCCAGACTCAAGTCAACTAGCAGCACTGCTTAGAGAGCTGATATGTAAAGATGTATCCTGGTCATGGTTGGAACACCACCAAAAGGCATTTGTTGCCCTGAAACAGAGAACTGCCAGTCCGCCAACTCTCAAATACTATGTTGCTCACAAACCAGTTACTCTTTCCTGTGAAGCATCCAAATTTGGTCATGGTGCAGTAATTTTCCAAGACGGACAATGTGTAGCCTGTGCATCCAGATGTCTAACCCAAACTGAAATGCAGTATGCTCAGACAGAGAAAGAACTTTTGGCAATTGTGTTTGCATGTTCAAAGTTCCATAATTGCATTTATGGTAGACCTATCCAAATCAAAACAGACCACCATCCTCTAGTCACTATTTTGAGAAAGCCTATGCATTCAGCTCCAGCTAGATTGCAATGTATGATGTTGAGATTGTAGAAATACAGCATCAATTTTCTTTATACAAAACACAAACATCTTTATCTAGTGGACACATTATCCAGATCACCCAGAAATACCACTGAAGAGCATGAGAATCAGAACCTTAATTTTGAAGTCATGGAAGTGAGAAATGTTTCTTCCGCATGTGTTGATGAGCTTAGAAATCATACAGTTTCAGATCCAGATTTGCAGAAGCTCAACCACTTTATCAGTCAAGGAAGGCCATCAAAGCAATCTAGTTTACCTCAAAAAGTGCAACCTTATTTTCCTTACAGAGATAAGATTTTGTCTGATAATGGTATTGTCATGAAAGGTCCAAAAGTTCTTGTTCCAAAGTCCTTGCAACGAGATTATATTGCTGCCTTGCATTGTGGCCACCCAGGAACTACTAAAAGGAGGGTGAGAGGACTAGTGTTTTGGCCTTCTATGTTACAAGTCATTGAGAGAGTGCTTTCATCTTGCTCTGTATATAATAGCACAAAACCACATCAACAGAAAGAACCACTTCAGCTAAACCAGTTTTCTGGACTACCATGTTATTTCGGACAATGGTACAAAGTTTACTAGCCAGCAATTCAAAAGATTCCATGAAGGGTGGAACTGTACTCATGGTACAAGTAGCCCTGAGTATCCACAATCAAATGGTTTGGCAGATTGTGAAGTTCAAAGTGCAAAACAGTAACTATAGAAGTAAAAACGAGACAATAGAGACATTTTTCTGAATCTCTTGAATCTCAAAAATATTCCTCATTCTTGGTTCACCTGCCCAGAGACGTCTGTTGAGACAACCAGAACTACATTACCAATCGGCAGTAGTTTGTTGGTTTCCAAGTGTAAGAATAACCGATTTTTGACAGCCCATCTATTAAAGAAACACCTAAACCAGAAGTGTTATTATGACAAGTCCAGCAAGCCACTCAATCCATTACATAAAGGAAAGACGGAATGCAAACGTGCAAAAGTTGTGATCAGATTGGAGCAGTGAAGAGTATTTGCCCAGAGCCAAGATCGTACATTGCAAAGTCACAAGGAGTAGAGTTTAGGTGGAATCAGAAAAATATGATACCAGTGTCAGAACCTGGACAACAGCAACTAGCCTGTGAGAAAGACTATCTCAGAGTGAGTTGTCCAGCGTTCCAGTTCCTGAGGATGTTTCAGTGAATATCCCTGTTCCTGATATGAATCTCGAAATTCCTGATAAGAGTTGTTCACCAACAAAAGAACCAAAGACTTTCCCTGTTGCTTAACCTAATTCTGAATACTATGTTACTAAATCAGGTCGTATTTCCAGACCATGTTACAGATACATGGCAACTTGGGCATGAACACAGTTTGTTTTAGATGTCTATATTGCTGCATGCCTTAGTCCAATGTCATTTCAATGAAGACAATTCATTAAGAGGGAAGGTGTAGATCAGTGTGTGTGTGTGTGTGTGTGTGTGTGTGTACAGCTTTAAGAAGCTTTCTAGGGGCTTGGACAAGTGTATAAATACTGAGCACGTACAGGCAGTGTAGGTTCAAAGATTAGTACTAAGCTAACAGCCTTTGTGGGCCATTTTAAGCCTAGCCAATTACACCATGTGAGAATCAAACCCTGTACCCTGTGTTTGCAAGGTAAACACTTTAATTGTTATTCAAAACTGTAAGGGTCACAACAAAGCAACCAAGCAAACCCAACAAGTTTAAAAACATAAAAAGTATTTAATGCAGATAACAAAACGGTAACCACTTTTGCTAAAAAGCTTCTTCAGACCATAAAACATTACTAATAAAATCCAATACTTTTACAGAAATTCAAAAACTTATGAACCAATCACAAAGAGAACCAAATTAATATGAACTTAAAGCAGCAGACAAATAAAGGCTGATGCCCATAACAAACATAAGCATAAAAATGCATAGAAAATAAAAATAAAAATAAATATGTGCATGAAAGTATATAAATATATGCTGAGCAAGTTACTTCTGAATCCTACGTTTCTTAAGTAGAGGTTTAATTGATGCCCTTTCATTCAGTCCACTGCCTCTGTCGGCTCTAAGTGTAATAATCCAATTATTCTCTCTATACTCAGCATGATTCCTAATATCTCCCTCCCGGATACTAGGAATAATAACTTCAAGGGCTCTGAATGTAAAACAATGTATGTTCCCATATCGTGTCACATGTTTAGCCAAAGCATTATGATCAGATTGTTTCCTAATATGGTAAACATGTTCTCTAATCCTGTCCCTAAATATCCTATTAGTTTTGCCAACATAAAAAGAATAGCAGGCTTGACATTCCGCTAGGTACACTAAATTAGAGGTTTTACATTTAGCATCAGCACGAAAAGTAAATTCCTTCTGTAAATCTGGATGGTGAAGTTTATCAGAGGTATTGATATAGGAACAAAAATTACACCCTCCACAGGGGTGAGTGGAACCTCTCTTATTATGCTCACTGTGGAGGGTGTAATTTTTGTTTACCATATTAGGAAACAATCTGATCATAATGCTTTGGCTAAACATGACACGATATGGGAACATACATTGTTTTACATTCAGAGCCCTTGAAGTTATTATTCCTAGTATCCGGGAGGGAGATATTAGGAATCATGCTGAGTATAGAGAGAATAATTGGATTATTACACTTAGAGCCGACAGAGGCAGTGGACTGAATGAAAGGGCATCAGTTAAACCTCTACTTAAGAAACGTAGGATTCAGAAGTAACTTGCTCAGCATATATTTATATACTTACATGCACATATTTATTTTTATTTTTATTTTCTATGCATTTTTATGCTTATGTTTGTTACGGGCATCAGCCTTTATTTGTCTGCTGCTTTAAGTTCATATTAATTTGGTTCTCTTTGTGATTGGTTCAAGAGTTTTTGAATATTTCTATAAAAGTATTGGATTTTATTAGTAATGTTTTATGGTCTGAAGAAGCTTTTTAGCGAAAGCGCTTACAGTTTTGTTATCTGCATTAAATACTTTTTATGTTTTTAAACTTGTTGGGATTGCTTGGTTGCTTCATTGTGACCCTTACAGTTTTGAATATTATTTATCCTTTTCACAAAGGAGCATTCGTCTTGTGGGTTGTTTGCAGCTGTTTACTATTTTAATCATTATGCCAACCTCTCACTTTAATCTTTATGCCCTTTTCCCCACGTGTGAGCCTAACTGCCATTTTATAGTAAGCTGTTGAGATGTAAGCATGTATGTCTGTGTAGTCTGTTAATCAGTTTATAATTTGCACTGCTGCTATCCATCCTGATGCATTTCTATGTAATAAAGCATATCAAAAACTATCTCACCTGTTTGTCATCTATAATAGAGAAGAATGAACGGCAAGAAGTATTTTGGTAATCATTGGATAAGGTAGAAATGCATATAGGAACATTCCCAACCAGTGGAATGATGCAGCATCTGTCTAACAAGCATGGCTGCAAGGATGTATCAAACAGATTTTTTTCTTTTCAGTTGTCTGTTTTGAAAGTAGACAAATGGATGTATTTCAGGTATTCCACACATCTGTATCAAGTCCTGGAAGACGTTTACATGAAGCTTCCATTCATGAGTGTCTATCCAGGATCTGCTTAGTCTGTCTGCCACTATACAAGACCTTAAGAGTCAGACAATGCTGCAGAGCCAGCTCTCAGGCCATTACTGCCAATCAGCAAATAGATTATGGCTCACCTTGTACCCCTTGCTTATTCACATACCACATCATGGTAGTGTTGTCTTGGACCACTAGAAATGAACCCAGAGTCCATAAGTGGTGAAAAATGTTTAAGGTATGAATCAGCGTCAGCATCTCTTTTACATCTGCATGCTTTCCATCTAAAGAGGACCCCACAAGCCTTGCACTTGAACTCCAATGGACACTACTTCCCCAGAAAATATAGAGGAATGGACATTTGGTCTGCAGAGAGAAAGGGAGCCCTGGATTCACAGGCAGTTTATCTGCCCTCCACTGCAGTTCCTGTTTCACATATCCCAGTACCAGTACAGTTACCAGGAAATCCAAGGGATGAAGGTGCTGGGTCCAACAATTATTCTAGTACCATTTAATTATGGTGTGTCTGGTGGTATCATGAGAATCACTGATGCCATAAGGCCCAGAATTTCTAGGAACTCTCTTGCTGAAGCCACATCTAGAAGAGAGAAATCCAAGAAAATGTCCTGAAAAGTCAGAACACTGTCTTCTGGCAGAAAGTTTTGCCTTTTTACTGTGTCTCTCCAACACCCCAGGAAAAAAAAATTGCTGAGAAGGTGAAGGACATTTGAAGTTTCATATTGAAGACCATATGGGGTTACTACCTTGTCTAATGAACTTAAAACACCTCCATAGAGCACAAATCAGCAAGTCATCTAAATAAGGAAAAATTACAATGCCTAGGATTTTACAACAGGCTATTACTGTGGCCTGACACTTTGTAAAGATTTCAGGTGCAGTAGATATCCCAAAGACTAACACAGAAAAATGATAAATGTAAGCCAGACACTTTGTAAACACTCAAGGAGAAGTAGCCCAAATAGTAACGTAGAAAACTGATAATGCAAACCAAAAATGTCAAAGCTAAAAAATTTCCTGAAATTGGGAACAATGTGTACATAAGTGATCATGAGATCTACAGTCATCATGAAACAGTGGTCTGGAAGCAACACTAGGACTGACTGAGGTGAGCATTATGAATTTTGGAACTTTTATGGAACTGTTAAGAATAGACAAAGCTAGAACTGGTTTCCCTGAGTTCTCCTTTTTTGTATCAAAACCATTCTGGAGTAAAATCATTTACCTTTGTGTATCACAGGCAATGATGCTGTCACCTCTGCTGTTACAATGTGTAAGGACCACTGCAGGAAACTGCTCTGTATGGTTTTGACAGTGTGGGGGAATTCCTAGAAAGGGAGAGCATTTTCTATCCACTGCCAAGTGTATTGTCTCCAGACTATTCTCAGAACTCATTTGTCTAAGATCATTTGCTTTCAGGCTGAAGGACTGAGAGAGAGTGTGGGGGGGGGGGGGGGAGGCAGAATGAAGGGGTATGGGTGTTCTGTGATTTGTAATAGTCATTCCTTTGCAGGTTTTTTTTTTTTTTTTTGGAGAGGGACCCTTCTTGTTTGGTTTTGAAGAATTATCCTCTTGATATCTCATTTGTTGAGCTGGGATTTTTGTTTGTTGCTCTGTCCTTTGAAGGAAAACCTTCTTTGGTGAGAACTTGGGTACATGAAACATCCTAGACACCCCATGCATTAATTTGCCTCCATCATCTTACTGTTTGAGAATGTATGTAACCAAGATCACACACAATTTAGAACTTAAATGTGCATTCAAAATTTCAGAGAAGTTCTGATTATGTAACCATGCATATTATCCTAATACAACACAAGCAGTAGCATTTCTCTACACTGCATAACATATGCAAGGACACCTCTCAAATCATGTTTTGAAACTGGAGTCAAATGAGAAAAAGGCTAGATTGTTAGAATGAGACATCCCTTTGCTCTGAAAATCTAATAATTTCTCTATCTTTATTAGGGATGTTGGATTAGACAAGGACATTTTATCTGAGCAGGCACAGCTGGATCATCAGTCAAGTAAGAAAATATAGCTGTCATATCCAAAGACACTTTTTGGGAACTACTGGAATAGATACTAGAGTCTTACAGACAGCCTTAGAAATATCTTCCGGGGCTGATAAGGGAGTTGATAGCTACAGAATTAGGCATCTCATCCTCTATAAGGTCATATACCCTGTCTAGCTCTGGGGTAGTTCCCATCTGCTCCCAAGAAAACACATCACTATATCTAGCACTCATCTGAGGAAATTTAACACTTGCTTAAACTGAAGCTCAGGTTCACCTTCAAAAGAATCAGGGTGACTTGACTCATTGTCAGCAAGTAAATCACCACTGACCTCATCAACAAAAGATCTCTAGCCAAACTAGCACTAGAGCCATGTATGGGAATATAACCCTTAGAATTAGCTGTCTGGAGAATGCTCTTAGTCAAGAAAAAGATGATAGTCTTATATACAGCTGTAATCTGATTATCAGTTCTATGATGAAGCTTCTGTTTCTTTTTGCTGGGATATCTGGAGACAGAGTATTATGTTTGTCAAGGGATCTCTTATGCTGGACTGATCCTGCACCTTTATGCTTTGGCTCTCCCATACCAGTGCCATGTACTAGAACATCTCATCAGGATAGGGGATGGCAAATCTACACTATTGGGAGACAGGACAAAGGTAAGTGGTCTGCAGGCCAAGCAGTGACCCTGACAGAATCATTAACCATAAGCTGAGGCATAGTTTTATTTTGTGGTTGGTTTTCTTTTTAAATGCAATCAGATTCGAAGGGAGGGAGGGTTTCAAAGACAGCACTGAATAATGTATCAAAATAAGCAATTATAGTTTCTAATAATAAGTATGTCCCCACAAAGCTAAACTACAACTGACAGAAGTTAAAGAATTTCCAGAGCGCAAAGTCTAAACACCAAAACTACCAGTGTGCAAAGACAGTATTAAAAACAGGCTCCACATACTTTAGCCATGTCACACTGCCATAAAATAACATTTAATAGCAATTTAAACTATACTTTCTTGTCAGATGATGTAAAATCTTCATAGTACATTCAAATAATTTCATTTGCTGTAAATTTGTAATCTGATAAGAAATATACACAGAGCAAAGTCATACATATGGTAAATAATGTATAAATGCTGAAAATGCAAGTTCTGCAGTATTCTCATATCATAAAATGAAAATAAAGCAGATTAACAATGGTAAAATTTCTGTCTGCATGATACAGCCCCTAGTGTGTAACACACAAAAACACAGTGCTTCTGAGAGAAATACTGTAAGTTTTCTCAGAAACCTGTAAAAATAAGCAATTGTCACAGATAGATGCTAAATAAACCCTGCTATTACCAGGAATTCTCATAGGCATTACTGTAAACACTGAAGTAAATAACAAATTAAAATAAATATTCAAAAAAATATAATGATAACAATAAATAATAAATCTAATAGGGTGTCCCTGAGTAGTAAGCAGGAAAAAATATGGACTGGATCCTGTGAAGAGTCTGAAGAGTTTCTTCTCTGGATAGCAGAATAAAGCCTGAACACTCACTTGCTGTGACAGCTGAAGGCTTTCTTCTTAAGATATGCTCAGACAATCAGCTGTCATAAGAAGAGAATGGGAGGGGAATCTGAACTTTGGAAAGCTGGCCAGTACTGGTTTACTTTGACTGATAACACAAAATGCTACTGAAACAGTGGGAATGCTGAACATCTGTTTTCTCAAGTATTTAGGTATTTGTTAACAAAGTTTTCTTTTATTTTCTTCATGGCTTTTATATATGAAACAGAAGTGTTTCTTTTTTTTTTCAGTGGGAAACTATTTTTAAATTTCTGACAGGGCATGCAATAAGGACCTTGATACTTGTAAAAAGGGTAACTTTTCTATTTAAGAATGTTTTAACTGTGTTTACCACTATTAACCTATTTTAAGGCCAACTTTAGAGATTTTAATGTCCTAGGACTGTGATTTCAAAATGAAACTTTTGGGACTTCAGTGAATTTGTGTATTGCTTGTGAAGAAGTACAAAGCGAACTTCAGCTCATTTGAGCCTGTATATCTACTGTCAGTCTCACAAGTCAGAGGTAGTTAAAATTCAGTAAATTTTTAGTGACTGGTAGGAACAGAGCCAGACAAGTTACAATACAGAATTTTTCCATTTTATTCTATATTTCATTACTCATGTATATACAGCTGCTTGAATATATATAATTGTGCAACCTGCATTTTTTTTATTTCAGTAAACTTTTATTGTTAAATTGTAAATGCTTGAAACTGGTAATTTGCCTATTAGTTTAGGGATGTATATAATGAACTGGATTACCATTAACTGTTAGCTTCCACCTTTAGAAAAGCTACTGCACAGATATTTAGCAGTTGTATTATTTTAAAGTGGACATGGATTGTATTTTTGTATGCTAGAATGGTCTAGCTGATGGCATTATTACAGAAATGACAAATAACAGAAAAAGGTGTACTGGTATGTTAAGAAAATGGCCCTTCCACCACACTGAAAATTACATTATGTGGCAGCTTTTATTATTCTACCTTCCATAAAGTGCAATGGATTATAATGCTGAGTGAATGTCAGTCAGCCAATTGAAGAAAATACTGATTAACAACTGCTGATAAAAGTAAGTATGCTCCAAACTCAGAAAAAGGTACAGTAATAAATTAATAACTAAAGACATAACACTGAAAATTACATTTCTGAAGACATATGTGACTGCAACTCTTCTCCAGAATATACCTTCAGAAGAAGAAATCCTTTTTGTGTCTGAGAAATGCAGCCAAATAATTAGGCTGAATATTTTGCTGAATAAATTATTTTCTATGAATCCAAATGACTGTGAAAAGAAAACAAAACTAATAAAGAACTGATAACTGCATGTGTTGAGGACTATGCAGCCTGATTTGTGTGTGTTAGCCTGTAGTCTGGGTGCCAGTTTTTAGGCATGCTGAATCAGTGTATCACAGAATTAAATAAAACCAACTGCTGGGTTTGTAGATATAGCTCTCTTTTCAAGAAAAGAGAAGATTCTCATGTCTCCCATACCAATGTTATAATTAAGCTTTGAAGAGAAGATGTTAAATCAAAATTCAGCATGAATAGCATCACTGACCTAATGTATGTGATTTATTTCTAGCTGGCTATAGCTCTTTGTGGTGTAGGTTTCAGATGGAAAACTCATCTAGCGGGAGGCAGTGAGTGCAGTGCTATAAGAATCTAGCATAGATGGCTGTTGCATTCATATAAATTGCATAAAGGGACTGAAAATATTCAAAGACCACTACTACAGTTGCTGAGACAGAGTTTGGAAAGTGACTGCCTACTGGCTGGTTGTGAAATTGCTAAGATGGCTGTATTACTCCCTTAATAAGATAGCACACTACTCTACCGTAACAACAAAAAAGGAAATAACTGAGAGTGAAAGATTTTTTGTCATTCTCTTTCCAATATATGGGGTAGCTTAAAACATCAAGGAAGTTAGACTGTTAACTGATTTGTTAGATGAAACAGTAGATGCCTTAACAATACAACAACTAAGGTAGTGTCTATCCAGTGGCATAGTGGGATGAAGCTGTGACTAAGATCCTAACAACTTGTGAGTATGGCAACTTTGCAGCACAGGCTGGTAGGATAGGCATGTCCACCCTAGGAGAGTGGGGCCATACTGGTCCTGTTTCTTTTCCTAGACAGAATTCTTGCGAAAGGGATGGAATCAGCAGGGAGTGACCAGTGCAGGGGTGATGTTGGCATGACCACTCAACCTGGTCACTGTAGCCTTTGAAACCTGCAAGCAGGGAGCATGTTATGAAGTCTGAAGGGCATAGGTGGTCCTTGTATGATGTGGGTGTTTATGTCATGATAAGAGGGGAGGGGTTAGGCAATACATAGAATAATGCTCGCATTGCTATTATGCTGGTAAGAGTACTAAATACCTGTACAACACCCCCACTGGATGTCTCTCACCCTAGGGAAGATGAGAGAAAACCACATCACTATGGAATGAATTGTCTCAAATCTGATGGAGGGATATGCAACAGTTAGCAAGGCAGAAACTATAAATATAATACCAGAGATAACTTCCCTCAGAACAATGACTTTAGAGCATAGAATGGCCCTGAGTTTCATTTAATCTAGCATGGGAGGTGGATTTATTAAATTATCACTTAAGACCTAGACAAGCAAACCATATTAACATGTTCCCCATTATAAACGTTATACATCACATATATTCTTTTGCATAACTGTTATTAATCTAGCATAACAAATTGCTCAATTTCTGTCTTCCCTTAAATCTCACTAACTCCTCCAAAACATTATTCTGTGCGTATTTCACCCACAATTTCCATTTTTCCAATATAATTCACTCCTACTGCCTTCTAAGGATATGACTTTCAGATCTTTTATCTTTGTCACAATATTCATTATTTCAAATACAGTTGGTTTAGATTTTGATTTCCATTTTCTAGTATTTTTTTAGGTAGCCACCAGAATTAAACTTAAGGCCTTGCTATGTCTAAACTATTCAGATCCTGTATCCCAGCTCAAAAAATCATTTCCTTAGTTACACCCATTTGCTCACACAATATTTCTGACAGACTACTCCAAGGGGAATGTTTAAGTCTGCCAACACATTAGACCATAGAGTATCAGGTGATTAGAGAGAAGAGAAGGAGGTTCGTACCACATCATTACTTTTAGTAAGCATACATACATATTTTAACTGATAGATTCATTAAATACATGACTTATTGTGACAACTGAGTTTGAATGGATTTTTTATATAATTGGTAACTAATGACTTTAAACTCATGAAAAAGTCCTATGTTTACGGGAATATAGCATTTAGCATGTTTTTTTTTTTTTTTGCTTTATTGATAATAAAGCCAATTAATTTCATTCTGTTGTGCTTGTATCTGATTTTTGTATGGAATATGCTATTTCTTCATTTTTCAACTTATTGCATTCCCAAAACATGTTCCCATTTATGTCTTTCTTCCCCTCCATACCTCCAGCAAGACTTGTTTGAGCACTTGATGAAAAAAACATTTTCTCTATAACCCAGAAAGTGAAAATCTTGACATGACTATAATACCAATATCAGATGTGAATAAACTGATATGCATCAGAATGAATGCCTTTATGACAATGGCTTGGGATGTTGGGGATGAAACACTTTTTATATTATTTTTCATACTACGTTTTATAATACAATCAAATATTTTCTTTGAGTGTTGTTTAAGCTGGACTGCAAAGGACATGAAACATTGATTAAATATTATTCAAATATATATTTTAAATACATGAGACAAAATGAGCACAGACTGACAGAAATGGAAAACACTGAGACTTGATGTTGATTTGTATGCTTTTATTAAGGAATAAAAGGACTAAAGGAATGAGCTCTTTGAAAAGAGAAGTTTTCAGGCCTACACTGAAATATACCAGACAGCAATACCTCTGCATGTATCGCAAGTGTATGGCAAGTGCAACGGCTCCCAATTCAAACAGTAAACATCCAAAAAAGACAGCCAGCACTTAGTGTGAGAGTAAAAGACTTTAACAAAGTCAAACCACAGTCCACAACTACAATGAAATATGAAATCCATTAGAAAAATTTCTCATGTTAACTGGATGATTGTTATAAAAACAAACTTCATTTCTACATTCAGCATGATTATGCTACATTTTCTTTTTAGAAATTAAGAGAAATAAGAGAAATTAACAGAAATGCGCAGTCAATACAATGTTAGACCACATTAAAGGCTTTGGTTCCCAGGAAATAAAACAAAGTGAAGCACTGAAAATTATTTTCTCAAGCCTAATTGCATTATTTTCTAAAATGCATTCTATGAGTATTTCTAAGTCTTCTTTAGACAGCAACAAGTGCAGAAACTCAAGTGATAGAAACAATGCAAATTTATAAGGATATGTGACCATAAAGAAACAAGTATAGTTTTACACTTTCAAAAAAATGAACCAGTGCTAGCCTGGTATTTAGTTTATTTATAAAATATCGCTTTGATTTGCATGTAATTGCCTCTTCTCTATTTAAAACTAAAATAAATGAATGATGTCTTGTAATTTCATTTCAGTGCAAACACTGGAAGTTTTCTGATCATTTTATTGAATTGAATTCATTAACTTGGATTATATTTTGCGTGTACATACTAGAATCGTTCTACATCTCGTGTTGTACAATAGCAATATTATGTGAAAAGTTAAAAATCAAGTCCCAAACTTTTCATTTGATTAGGGGTTTTATTAGAATGGTGTCATCTTAAAATAAGGTTAAATATATAATTAAAATTTAATCTTGAAATAGATAGTTTAAACAATCATGCTCTCTTGATAAATTATCCCAAATGTTTTTTAAAACATTTTAAAAAGTTATCTCAAAAGCTATTAGTATTATAACATTTCTCAAACAAAATCAAGTTACATCAGTTACAAATTAGATAGATATAATATTTAGCAATTTTAGATGGGTGGGTATAAGAATAAAACATAAAACCACCATTTTACTATAGAATAAGAATTATTTTTTTAATCTGCAGCACTCATTTCAAGAGCTGGAAGAACCTATGGGGGTATTATAGGATAAAATCATCATATTCCTATAAAAAAGACTGATTTATTTATAATCGATGTTGCCCATTTCAAGAGCTGGTAGATCCTATGTGGGGTATGCAGAAATATGACACTTATACGAAGCACTAGTTAACATTATCTTATGCTTTTCTTTTTACTACCGTTTCACAGGAATGAGGCTGAAGTGTCTAGTTATCCTTCTTAGATATGTAGTTTTGCAATTAAATGCAAGTATATATAACTGTGATGCATATTAGCCCTATTCCATGAAAGGTACAAACAGAACAATACTGTGTTGTATTACTTAAAATGTTGCATAAGTGCTACTGTTTCTGCGTACTGACTTTGTCTTTGTCTTGGATATTGGCACTACTTTCCTTAGCATTACTGTTTTGGTATACTATCTCCACCTTGCTGTCTTGGATTTTGGCATTTGTTTTCATAAAGGAAACTAGTTTGTTTTACTGCATTGATAATTGATTGCGCTATTAATCTTAAACAATGTTGCTGAATAAAAGCAGAATTTCCCTTTCACCAAGTATAAAATAAGTCAGGCTTACTACAACATAAATTACTTAAACCATTCATTCCAAACTTATCTTCTTGAAAGAAGGTATTGCTGTGAAAAACTTGGGTGATTAGAAACTGAAAGGTATATTTTTGAAGTATGAACTACAAAGTTATGAAATTCTCTGCTGTATTCTACTACATACAATATGGGCAGTGACATTACTGTACACTTTCAAAACATGTTTCAGGACGGTATTTTTAGGAGCCTAAGGTTCTGCCCCATGTATACAGGATACAAACTTTCTACTAGAATTCCTGAACTGCTTAAAAATTATGGTATCCCCACATTGTAACATTGAAATAAAAAGTAACAAAATATGAGTATGGTACACAGCAGATACAACGAACAAATAATGAGTATGAGACATGGCAGACAAAAAGAACAAATAATTTAGAAAATGTGAGGCCTTTTGGTGTTACTGTAGAAAACTCTGCAGCTTATATTGATCGAGTGCACTGTTAAAACACAGTAAATAACCGTGATAAGGAAAAGACGATACTAGTCCTGTTTATTACGACGGTCATTGAATTATATAGATTACCTTATTTACTTAGCATCAGATTATACCATTTCAAAACCATTTAAGATCGTCCTACAGATATAACACTACCATTGCAATTCAAAGCCAGTAGTAATCGTTGAATGATTCACATCCATAACAGAAATCAGTTTATAAATAAAAGTATATTTTCATGTGTTACTGAATTGCACAGCCTTGAAGAAAATTGTTAGTTTGGAAGTAAGCATTCTGATACATTCAAGGACAGATTTCTGTACCAGACGTATAATGAAATAATCCACAAAAGATAATTATTGAAGGCGGACTGTCTCTATTTAAAAAGGAAGGAAGGAATACCTGCTTCAGTCTTCCTGCAGGCCCACCTTGATAATAAGCCATGATCATAAATCATTCAGGGCGTTATTGGCTATGAGGTTGGAGAAGTTAGCACCTGAAGTGGTACATATGGGTCACTGTAGGTTTGTGGAGGGGAGAAAACAGACATTTGACAATATTATTAAGATGGTCTAAGGTATTATACCTACATAAATGATAAGACACTAGCCTTTAAGGGCTTAGATACAGAAAAAAAAACATTTGATAGTATCTACTGGATGCACCCACACCTCTCACCTGTTCAGAATTTTGCAGAATGTCCAGATTTTTCTGTGTGCAGCTCATAAAATATGTTTTTCTAGTGAATCATTGAAGACTGCAGTAACTAAATAATGACAGATATTTCAGTTTTAGACTTCATATCCTTTTGGAAGATGCATGCTAATGCAAAACATGTTGCTCCAACAACTTCCTATGTTTATAAGAACAATCTTCTAATGCTTTCTCTGATTTGGGCCTTTTACCCCCACCAATATTTTTGACTTTTCCCAAAATTCTTGAGCAAAGAAGTTGAGTGGTATGGCTTTACTTAAGTTTAATTTTGTTGAAATATAGATTGTCTGTGAGTTACATAAATGCTATATTTGAGAACCAGCAGGGTTGATATTCTAAAACTAAAACTCATATGGGACTTTATGATTATCCAGAGGCACAAGATATATGCATGCCCACTTTCATCCTTGTTGTTTGCATTACATTGTGAGCCACAGACCATGAAAACAAATCTTGATCCATGGTATAAAATAGACGAATTTAATGTTAACAACTCCCTATATGAAGGAAATCTACCGCTCTGCTTAGTGGTTCCAGTAAAGGTATTCCAACTCTTTGCAGATGTTTACAGGAATTCAAATTATATAATCAATGAGAAAAGTTCACAGGTCATAACCAATTAATTTTGCTCCATAGGATAATATAATTAATTAGCACTCAACTTATGGGGCTGTCAATATATTAAATATACAGGAAGGGAAGCTTGGTACAGTCTGCCCCTTTCACTGAAAAGGACTTACTTCAATATGTTGTCTAAGGAAGATACAAAATACTGGAAAAATAATATTTTTTAAACTTTGTTTCAGAAAATATAAGCCTTACATTTTTGTCCTCTGTTTTCGTCTTTATTCTTATTAGTTATTAATAGCCAAATATTTATTATTCACTGCAAATTATATTATGATATATTTTATTTTGGAAGATGGTAGATCCTGAGAGGCATTAAAGCTCATAAGATTTGCAGAAAGAACAGGAGCTAGACACAAGGTCTCCAAGAATTGGAGGGAACTAATAACACAAGTAATCACAAACAAATAAGACACTCAGATTATTGGCTGAATTAGGCCATGGTTAAATAATTTCCAGCTGGATGTCCATTGGATAATAGGCAAGTATGGGCTTCTGGCTTTGGCTAGAGATATGAAAATTTATGAACTTCCATTTGTTTCCCAGATATAGATCATAAAGCACTTTTTTTCAGGAGAGAAGGTAAAACATATCCTACTCCAAAAGGTGTGATTATCTAGGCTTACAAATGCTCTCAGAATATACATACTGGTTTGCTGGATGAAATCAGGGAATCCTAGGGCAGGTTATCAGATAAAGACATTAAGAAAACATTTTGGCTAAAGGTTTATTCTCTCTTGAGGTATGCTAGATATACTAACTAGATTTAAAATCTAGAATAGGAGGTAGTCACTGCATGTCCCCAGTGTACTTTACATGAGCCCTATAGATGTAATGAAATAACAAGGGGTGATTGGATACATGTATTTTCAAACTACCCAGTTGTACTAGCATTTAAGCAAGAGATTCAGGAATCGCAGGCAGAGATGTTCAGCTCCCCTATCAAATTAACCCCCATGTTCTTTGTACTAGGAGAGGAAAATGCGTCAGGCCTGCCTAAGAAACAGTTTGTCTTGATGTTGTTTATTAAGAAAGCCATACTTAGAAGTGCAGCACAAGGGGGAGGGGCTTGTGCTGCCCTCCTGCATGTATTGTCCTTTCAAATGAGATGTTAAACTAAGGATCTATCTGTTTGACCAGATGGTAGCTCAGGTGGATGAAAAAGAGTAAGGGAAATTCTCTAATACTCTGACCAAATTTCCCCTAGTAGTTTAAATATCATCTTGGGTTCTTCTCTGAAAAAAGCCACTAGCTTGTAGGACTAACCCAGTCAACAAAGGATAGATAGATAGATAGATAGATAGATAGATAGATAGATAGATAGATAGATAGATAGACAGATAGATAGATAGATAGATAGATAGATAGATAGATAGATAGATAGATAGATAGAAGCTGCAGAAGAGGAGGAGATACTAATTATGGATGAAACAAAGGTTAATGAAAGGAATAATCTTTTTTTAGAATCAACACACAACTGGCTAAGAGGCAGATGTGGACTACTTTTTGGATTAACATCAACTGAATGCTAGACCAGCTGGGCTTGCGTTATATCTTTTATGTTAGGTTGTAAAAAAAAAATCAATTCAGGTTATTTACTTATTGATTTGTGTATCTTTTTAATAAGAACTGTTGCAATACTATTACTCATATACATTTGATATGCAGGGCATTCATTGCATGTAAATTACCAAGGCTGATTTCAATATGAATATGAAGACTCGCTCTATATTAAGTGATATGACTATTTTGCACAGTGCATTGTCAACTATAAATTTCTACTGATAACATTTACTGAGGTTTCTTTGATTAGTAATTGATCCATTGACTACAATCCTTCTTCATTTTGCCCGATTTCACTTAAAATTAAACTTGAATAGGTAATGGTTTAAGTACATAGAATTTGTTAGGCCTCCCCTGAAACTATTTATTTATTTAGTTAGTTAGTTGATGTTTGTTAACTGGGATAATCCAACTGGGCACAGACCCATTTTCAGCAGAGGCCCATGGGGAAAAGACCCAATATGTACAAAAGTAATAGAGAAACAATTTAAATTCTTATACAGAAGTAGCATAAAAGAGTTATAAAAAAAACTTGTAAACAAGGAAATTAGAACAAAAGGAGCACAGACTGAACAAAAAAGACAGTGTTAACGCATTATTGTGTTCAGCAATACATCAGATGTTTTATATGTTACACACAATGGTTAAGCAGACACTGAATGAGATGTAGAAAAGGAAAAATAGGGTGAAAGAGGGATGTAAACAACATACAGGGAGAGACTGAAAATGTGAATAGTGGAGAAATGTGGTGAAGATAACTTAGACTCGCATACATTTGCAAAGAACTCTGCAGAAGAATGTATACAGAATCAGCCAGGAGTTAGACAATATAAAGCCAAGAGCTAAGTAGAGTTAAAGCAGCCTGAGGAGGTTGACATCAGTACCTGAGAAATGCTGTACGCTCAGCACTACAATATCAGTTTAAACAGCTGCTAGGGATGCGTCTGAATTTCAAGAAGATTACTGATTACAATAAATAAGTCTGTCATGTGTACTGAAAAATGGGTCTATATTATATACTTGAAAAGGCTTTCCAATCAAATGCCTTTTCATGACCCTTAAATAGCCAAGTGCCACTACAGCGAACGGCCATATCAACACTTTTTTTCCCTGGAGAAAAAAATTGCTTGCCCTATGAAAAATGATACGCCACTTCAAATATTACAAAGTGGGGGGCTTCACCCCCCCACACACACAATGTGGGAGGCTGTGCCACCCACATCCCTAACTAAATATACCAACTCCGATTTGCACTACAGTGGGGAAAAGGGCAAACTCACTAGAATGGTCAAGCGATTTTTTCCTCAAGGAAAAAAATCACTGATGTGGCCGTTAGCTGAAATGGCACTTCGTTATTTACAGGTCTATGAAAAGGCATTCATTGGAAAGCCTTTTCAACAACGTAATATAGACCCCTGAAAACATATACATTTACATTTAAGCAAAACTCTACACAAACCCAGTAATCACTGACATAAAAAATATTTGTATGATATTTCTTAAGAAAGATTACATTGAGTGAGTGTACAAATAAAAAGGTGGCAAACCAATGCTATTGGTAATTACAGACTGCAAGAAAACAAAAAGCCTAGTGGTTGTTACAGACAATGACACTAATTCAGAGGGTAATAGTTTTAAATTCCAAGACTCATAAGTACAATCCCAGAATAATGAGAAGGAATGTTCAAAAATGTGAATGTAAATCCAAATTTGTTGCGTCTCAGAGTATTCACTTTTTTTTTTTTAAGTATGTCCATCTTGGAGTTAGTAAATATAACTAGAGGGGATATTGTGGGTACTGTGGAACTTGCACCTGCAAAAGAAAATAAATAAGCAACTTTAAAGGTGAGCAGCAATTATCAGTATTTGCTGTTTTCCCTTTAGTTTTCTGGTTTTGTATTGTAATTTTATGTGTAATTCTGGGATTCACAATTAAGGGTCTCAGACACAGCCATATGAAAATGTGGCCAGAGATTGCTTACCATGCTTTGAATTACATAGTGTGACTGAAGATGAAGGCAAAGTTATACAGGGTATCTTATGAAGAGAAAATTCCTAAAACTAATCCCAAATTATGATTGATACCCCCCCCAAAAAAAAAAAAAATCTACGTGATTTCAGGAAAAACAGAATAATTGCTATTATAAAATGTATAGAATAATACAGAAGGAATGTCATTGTCTCTGTAAAGTGGCAAATTCACTTTGCCAAGTGAGTGAAGAAATTGCTCCGAGTGTGACACATGGAGCTATTAATAGTGTCAATTCTATACAAGAACATAGAGTTCGAAAGTGACAGTTAGTTACGAAATGCTGAGGTAGTGAAATTACACTTTGAGAATCAGAAATAGAAAAACTTAAGCAACTTCCTGATGTAAGAGTTACTTAGTAAAGTTTTGCTGAACACCTTTTAGTGCTGTTATACTCTAGACTTGCCCTATAGAATAAATACAGCAGCCACTGTTGAACAGAGCCAAGAAGCAAATGCAGCTTTAAAAGCTGTTCTACATCTCTAGCTGCCTGACTTCATTTTCTATGCCTAGCGTCCATCATACCATAATTTTTAAATCTGTTAAAATATCAAAAATTCAGTGTTTTTGTTTGGATGATGTCTGCAAGGTAAGTGTATTATAGCTTTCAAATCTGTAAAATAGTAGCCTGGCTCCATAGCTGGGAAAGATGCAGTCCTTACTGCTACCTACGTGATCAGAGTTCAATTTGTAGCCGCCACATGGAGAAAGCCAGAACAGGGGTAGGGGGTGGCTGAAAGGGCATAGCCCACTCATTTCTTTTGGGGGGTGAGGGTAAGGTAAGGGTTGTACTCACATAAGGGCACACAGAGTCAGTTTGATTTTATTGGTAGAAACTGTGGGAAACCACTGCTCATTCTTGCAGGGGAGAGGCAGGGCTGCTTGGGGGGATGCCTCTTACAGAACTGAGGGAATGACCTCTGCAGTCAGCCCACTGCATGTCCCTTGAGGTACTTTGCCAAATGCATGCAGGAAATAGGGTACAGACAGAAAAGGTGAACCGCCTTAACTGATGCACTTATTGTTGACCCCTTCTGGTTTACTGTTATCCTCTTGACACGAATTAATAAATCTATTAGTCAGGAGGGCAAAAAACAACAAAAAAGATGTAAAACTTGTCATGGTACCTCAGATTCTTTCTCTCGCTCTAACTGTAACTGGAAGTTAATGAAGCAGGCAAAGCTCCATGTACCACAAAAAAATTATGATTGGGTTTCTCTGGTCATAACCAAATAATTACATTTTCTAGAAAGGATGCTAAGATTCATACCTTGAGAATCACATCACTTAACTTGCAAATTAATTTTTTGATGCTCATTTTACAAACATAAAACAACTTTCATACCTTCAAAGAGCCAGTCGCAAACCTACATGTTACACTGAAAGTACACTATAGAATTACTACTTACTACTCAAATCTTATTATTACCACACTGGCAGAACTGGTGAGTATAGTATTTATATATATGTTTTCATGAATCCTCATGAGATACAGTTACACGTTTCAGAAATATATATTCCATGTAGAGCACGACGTGTAACTGCTGCATGAGTTCACTGCTTACATCTGACATACAAGTCTCCTAGGAGCAATACTGCAGCTTTTTCTTTCTTTATTTTGCTATTCTAAGATTGCTTTTCCTCTCACTATCTTTTCCTTCTCTTCTCACTAAAAGAGGAGTCTGTTATTTCATCCTTGGGGATGGTGTACACTGCTACCCCACCCCTAATTAGTTTTTACTTTTGCTTTCATTCCTTCCTTTACGTATAGGAGGGACCTTCCAATAATGCTGTCCTTGCATCTCCTGTGTAGTATTAATTGCCTGTTATGCCATCCTAATCACATCCTTCTGAGCACAGACATTCTGAATAGAACACAGTTAGAGCAGGTAATCTTAACCCAAGCAATGAAGACAGAGTTTCTTATACAGACTATATAAACTGGTAATTATTGCCTGCTGTGTTGCAGGTCACTGTCCCTTTTTATTCTTCTTTATAAATTAGTTTAGGATATAAACATTTATTATTCTTTATCATTGCATTCAATATGCAGGCTTTGCTTTTTTTTTTCTTTTTCTGGTGTGGGGTGAAATGGTTGATATTTCAAGAGTTGATTTATGTATTTATGTACAGAAAGACAGAGATGGAGGTAGAGAAAGCCAGCAATATAGATGTATATCAGTCTATTTGGTTGAATACCCATTTGGCTTTATCCCAAATGACAGAATTCAAATTGTTGAAAGCCCATTTAATTGATAAACTTATTAATCGTATTCCAAATAACTGAAATGTAAAGTGAAAATCTGTTTCACAAAGAGGATTTTGCAGGGAGGAAACTTCCCTGTATGAGGGCTTTGCCCCCTATACCCCCTAAATATATTAACTGCACAGTGAACAAGGTGGGAGAAAGTTAAAATAACACACATGTAATGACTGTCAGCATGCAAATAGAAACCACATCAGCAGTCATTATGTACAGTTAACACCAATCACCAGAGACAACTTATTTTTTAACATCTTTATAAAATGACAATTGAGACAATGACATAGGTCCACATACGTTAATAGAAAAACAACATGATTTTCATGCAGTATGCATATATGTTATATTCCTCTACCTGAACATAATGGTACTTGTATTGTTCTAATAAATTCCATTTATTTCTATGCAATTTGCTCCTTCCATTTTCTAAAGATCCCAGCTACAATTTGTTTATCTCTTTGCAATATTCAGAACTCCATTTATAGTCGGTTAATATTTTGAGTTCAATTTCCTTGTAATTGCTTTTTCAGCAGCCAATAACCATCAGTACTCATTCTTGATCATTTTCTCGCATTTACTTAACATGCAGACAATATCATTAATAAACCTCTAGCTCAATTAAATCTATGCTATAGAATCTGTCATCTGCTCGAACTGCCCCATTAGCAATTGCCAGAAACAATATGAAACTTTATGTCCTCCCTTTCCTAAAACTGGATTCAGACCAAAATAGCCATGGATTATAGATTGCTGATAATAAAATCTGCAGATTCATTCTTTCAGCACAGCTCATGCTGCACCTCTGCAAACAGCTTCAGAAACTAGATGTCCATCCCCGCTTAATAGGACCACATTTCTTCTGACTGCAATTATCTTTAAGGCATTAAAAACAAAGTTATGGACCTCCTCTAAAACTGAAACTTCCAGTACAAGAAAACAGTTGCATACTCAGAAGCACTCAAGGCAACAGTCTCATTCTGACACGCCCCAATTAAAATTGCTGCTGCTGAAAAACTGGGAAATGCTTCCAGAAAACACTTGCCTACTGAAATTAAAAATTAAGAAACCATTAAGCTCTTTAAAGCAGCTCTTCAGAGAACATCTCCATGCAGAATCTGTCTCTGAATGCTACACCGATAATGGCATACCTCTGAACCACGTAGACCCAGAAATCTGTACAAAGCCAAAAACGAGGGAAAAAGGCCAAAAATCCAGGACAAATTTTAAGTACTGCTCTTACAAACTTAGAAAGTTGATAGAATAACAGGTTTTGCATTAACCTGCATTTTGCAAAGGATATGAAGGTTGAAACTCAATAGTCTGCCATTATTTAGTGACCTCAGTCCTCAAAGGTTTGCAAGGGATCCACAAATTTCATGTGGAGCAGACCAAAAATCTGGGCATTTTGCAAAAATTTAGACAGTTGAGAGATCTGGATAATGGTTAGTATGTCTTACAGCATTCTGGAAACTCTACCTCTTTATTAGATTGTTACATAGCATGTCGTGTATATATTTCTGATGAGCTACAACCAGATCAAACTGTAATTATTTGAAACCAGAAACACCAAGCTAAATGAGCTTTACCTGAATCTACTTCATGTTGAGTATACTGGTACAGTCTGCAAGGTTTATTGCTAAAATTAGTGACTTGCTTTAAGTTAGATTACTGGTTCCTTCTGGTGACAGAAAAAGAAGAAAATCCAAGCTATTTTTTGGGCGTTCTTTGCTATTATGGCAGAAATATTGCGTACTGCTGTTGGTTGGTGTGCACTAATAAGCTCTTTCTTGTGGTAATTGTTTGCCTTAAATAAGGCATTTTAACAAAACGCTGTGTGTAATTCAGTGGTCCCAGAATGTGCACTGTAGAGATGCAGACATTTTGATTGATAAACATCTCTACACCATCTTTCTGTCCTAAATTATTTTTCTACTGTGATTACAATGGCCTGGAAGACCATACTGGCTTTTATGTGACAAACCACAGTGCACAACTTTTGTCCTCCAAGCAATTGCTAACAGCTCACTGAGGCTTTCTGGTGTTGTAAGTAGCCCATAAGCTGCTCTATGTAACTTATGCCACATGTTTATTTACCGACAGTGCGCTGTATATTGGCAGAAGTGCCACCTTAAGTTAAACCTTTTCATTTTTATTAGTTAGGCAGACAGTGTACCTCTAGCAACAAACTCAAATTGCATCATTTACTTCTTTAGTAAATCTGTTTAATGTTGTTGTTGTTGTCTTTTGGCTTTTCCCGGTTAGGGGTCGCCACAGTGGAACTCCGGCCCGCTAATGATTGGCAGTAGATTTTCATGAATGCTGAGGTGCCAGCTTGATGTTCAACCTTCAACGAAGGCACGCCCATTTACGCATGTCTTTCGAATGCCCACGCAACTGCGGGGAGGACATGCAGACTCCACAAAGAAGGCTAAATCTTATTCTCCAGATCTGCGGACAATAATGGAAAGTCAGCCTGCTGGTCTTCCATCTGTTACCAACCTGCCTCATAGACCTTGGTATGTGCAGGCAGTGTAACAAGTGCTTGATGCTCACAGAAATTGAACTCTTACTTAATACAACATCTTCTATTTGTGAGAGATGCAAGTGTGCATCAATGAGGCCTCATTCTCACAAAAAATACATTTACTGACATAGTATTCTACACAAACTAAAATGTTTTATGCTAAGAATGTAAAAGAAATCATTGTCAAAGCTTCCTAGGCCACCTAAGATTAAGTTTCAGCAAAAATCTAAAAGCATATCACCTTTCTGCATACATATTCTAAAGAGTCACTAACGCTTGTGGTAATAAAGGTTATTGGCAGGGAAGGAGGACTCTTTTGGCATGTATTCATATTCCACCTAATACTACTATTAAGGAGTTTAACAGAATTATAGTGCAGGTAATCAGCTTCTAGCATGGAAAATTATTCATGGGTTGGGACTAAAAGCTGATTTGCAATAGTGACGATGTATCACAGAAACCTAGAAGGGAAACAATAACAAAAGATGGTAGATTGCTAAAGAAATATATGTAACTATTTGTAATGGAAGATGTGAAACAGTTATAAGGAAGCCAAACAGAATTTATGCATTATTTTCTAAGATACAATAACTGGACTAGAGTAGACAGAAGCTACATTTCATAAGAGCATGGGTACTTAATTAAATGTTTGCAACACATCCGATAACTATTTCAGACCATGCACCAATAAAGGCAAAAATAAAGATGCAGGGTAATCATGTAAAAACAAGACACTGGTACTTTCCTACCTATCTATTAATAAAAAAATAAAAGCATTTTATGGAATGGGTATTGGAAACTAGTTATTTTACAATCTGATAACCAGGTGACTGATCCAGTCTACTGAGCCTTTCCAGTCACAACCTGGGTGCAAATATAGAAAAGATATCACATTAATGAATATAATTTTACAATAAAACAATATAAAGAAATTAATAGAAAGTGCTGAAATAGGCACACATATAGATTGTTAGGCATATAAGAAGCTAACGACCACCAGGGCCTTTATAGGTGCATCCCAACCCTGTTGTGTCCCTATGTGTCATGACATTTGGAGGGGGGGGTGTTAGCTAGGAAGTTTCAATGTGAGACTATCTTGACCTCATAATTCCTTTTGTTATATACCCTATTAAAGTTAGGATTTCACCAGTGTGGTTTGATTTTCGAGTTTGTTTTGGGCTTACTTCTAAGTAGACACAGCAGTCTCTATACAGTCATTTTATGGTTGTACAGGGTCTCTGAATAATTCTATATAGGTTGCTGCAAACTCAGGGTTATGAGGGGCAATACACTTTGACAAACTTCTGCTTAATAGGATGAAGTTTATTTTCTCATAGTTCCTAACTCTTATAGGGTATACTGCAGTTATCAAGTTGATTTTTATTTCAAAAGTGGCAGCTTTGTAGTCGAACCTCTCCAGTGAGGATATGAAACTGGGGTGGGTGGTTGGGGGTTTGCAGCATTCTCCCATACTGATGGGTACCAAGTACAGTATATTTGAACTTCTGGTGGGTATTTGTATTACCTACTCAGAGTATTGTGTTAATAAAGTCCAGGAATCATTATACCCATCTACACAGGGGTAGTTAAAATCTCCCATGATTAGGGTATTTGGTTTAAAGGTGAGTGCCCCAGTAGGTATAGATTCAATTTATGGGATTCTTGGGACATAGAGGTAGACCTATAGCTAGCTAGGATTCATAGGTCCATAGGTTGGTACTAGGCTATCAGCTCTAGGGCCTATACAAGCCTAGCCATAACAATTCCCTGGCTATTTCTTCCCACACTATTTACTTCCCTGGGTATGGGACGACTTCTATGTGATTTTCAACTTTGCAAACTCCAGACCATCATCCTGTTTAAACAACCTAGCGGTACTCCTGTTGCTAATGTTGATAGAGACCCCATCTTTTCTCTCTGCTTTTGCAACTGATGGCCTAAATGTTTGGAAGGCACTGAAGCCTTGCATTGCAGGATTACTTTCTGTGGATTTTAACAGTGTCTCACTAATAGCACAGATATCTACTGTCTATATTCTCCAGAGTGAGGAGAACCTTCAGGGTGTGGAGTTTTGTGTTTAGGCTACTAGCATTTGAAAAGTAACACCTTTAGAGCTTCTTTGCTGTTTCAGTAGGTTAGTCCATTTGGCATTGCCTAAAAAAAGGATCTAAGGAGGTATATAAAGTTTTAGCCAACATTTGCAAGACTAGGGAGGTCAGGTGCAAACCATTCTTTTTAAAGCAGCATGGTTTGTTAACCATCCCCTCCCGTGCTGACAAATATTGAATCTTAGGCAAAGACATCAGAAACTAATCCAATGACTGAAGTCAATCATCCTTTGTTTTCTACTCTGATATCATTCATGGTGAAGGTAGAAAGACACTCACTGCAAGATGTATACCTGTCTGGGTCACACATTCAGATAGGTCAGTAATGTCTTTCTTCATATAGCCTGGGGAGGTACATCTCAGGTTATTAACACCACACGGATTATGATAGAATCATACTGGTACCTGAGGTGTAGTGACTTGAGAGCATTCATAACTTGGCAGATCCTGGCTACAGATAAGCAACTAACCATTATCTCTCCTTCCTCAGTCTGGTGGGTGGGGCATCTGGGCATTGTATAATGGTAACCTTATGATAAGAATCCTGGGTAATTTGTTTGCTTACTTTATGGCCTTTGCTCTTCGGTCACCACTGAGTGTAGGCATATATGTTATGTTTGGTGTGGCTTTTAGTGAGTACTTTGGATATTACAGGGGATAGGCATAGCTATTTTATAGATTTAGGAAGTCTTTGAGGTTTGGGAAGATTGCATAAATTGGTCTAGGTTTGTGGTCGATAAAGTGTGTGTATTCTAGAAAACTTTGTATGTGAGAATTTTGGCTCCAGTGAAATTGTAAATGTGCATCTCTCTTATCCTGTATTTGTTTCTTTAAGGATTAAATAGTTGTATATGAACATGAGAAAAGTGGTACATTATAAGCATACTGAGATATTTACCAAGCTGGCTATGGAGACATTTGGAAATTGCATATCATGTTGTCCGGACCTGTATTTGGATAGGCTACTGTAGATTATGGACTGGGTTATACAGAGGTCTCCGTGCATGGTCACTGGGGTTTACACTAGACTAGGTTAGATTTTGCTAAGACTTGACACAAAGTAGCTGCTCTAAGTTTGTGTCTGTGCAATGGCTTTGTTTCAGCCACACAAAGTTACAGGTTTCGGTTCTAAGGGATAAAATCTACTCAGGAGCAATACTGGTATGCTGAGTGGGCACTCAGTATTATGGATATATGGAACGCAATGAGTGGGAAAAGTAAATGAAAATGGGGTGGGAGGGACTTTGGAAGTCAGATTACTATAAGGGGCAGAAGCCAAGAGACACAGCCTTTTAAAACCACAACAGGAAAAGAGTGGTAGAGCTGGAGAAAAATTTAAGCTGCAAGAAGCAGATGCCTCAGTGAGGGATCCAATCAAATAAAGCCAGCACTGGAACTCTAGCCCTATGACTAGAATTTCAGAAACTTTAGCTTAATGTCTCAGTAGGATCTAGGGCAGACGCACAGAGCACGGGAAAACAGTAGCAAAGCAAAATAGAAAGGCAGTGGAATGCAAATTTAAGAAAACAAATGATGAGCAGAATATAAAGCTTTAGCAGCAAACTGGAATACAAACAGATGTAAAGGTACTGAAGCACAAATATTGGAGAATTCACAATATTGTCACTAATGAAATCTCACCAAAGGCTAAGGCATCAAACTAAACAGAGATTTACCAGTTACACTGCTGACTGAAAAATGATGTAATGAAAGGCAAAATAAGACTCAAATCTGCTACAGTTCCACTTCAGCTATGAATGAAACTACAGGATTAGGGCCCCAGACAGGGGTCAAAATACAGTTTTTACAATAATTCTACTTCTGGAGATAGAAGTGTAGTATAACATATAAACAATGATAGAATCTTCCAGTAATATACTATCTTCCCACAACTGCCAATTAAGCTGCCAGACAAATGTCCCAGAACAAACTAAAAAATGCAAACAGATGACTTTTTGTCTAAAACATGGGGAAAAAGCAAAAGTGAACAAACATCATCACCACCATATTTAAGCAGAATTTAAATAAAAGCTTTTTCTTCACTTTTGATGAAAAGGTTGTGTCTCACTCTTTGGGCCTTTCCACGTCTTGAAGTATTTACAGAAGGCAGTTCCATTTTTAGCAAGTCATATCCATTTACATAAGGAAGTTGCCTGTACAAGACAGCTGCGGAGCAGACACTAACCCAGTTATTGAAATAAAACACCTCTTGTTGAACCTGCTTGGGATAAATATTCAGAGAGGTCAATAATGTCTCTCTTCATATAGTCTTCATTGTTGGAAAATTGTTATACTTTGTGTTTTACTTAGAGCAATTGGCAGACTCACAAATTGAAAGACATGACTGGAGAAGTACTCAAGAAAAGTTGGCATTATTTACAAATGATTTTGTATTTGATAAATACATAAAACAACATTTCACAGTTGTTGAACATTTTGAGAGAGTTTCAAAAATTTTCAGGATCTAAAATAAATGATAAAATAAAGGCTGCAGTAGTACACTTTGCTATCACACATGATCTGGTTCAGCAATGCCCATATTATAAGATCATGATAATATCAAGCAGTTAAGTGTCTGGATTCCCTTTAATTTTAAATACAAGTCAAAATGATTTGTTATCAACCAGAGGAAAAGCTGTGGACCATAATTAATAATGAATTGAAGAAATTTATTTGGGAGTGATAAAGGGCACGAATTGTTGGATAGTTGTTTTCTTCCCACAGAACAAGGTGGTTTAAGGTTACTCTATCTGAAGAGGTATTTCATAGCTACACAGTCAAGGCTCATATACATAGCACATACAGAGGACTACAAATCAAAGTGGAAGGAAAAGATATTGAAACAGGGAGGATGTTCAGAAAGTAATTAGAGAGTAGGATTTCAAATGTAGGCACTCAAGGAGAATATTAGCAACCATTCAGATTATTATATTTACAAAGAAACAGAAATTATTTTGAGAACTAAGCCAACATGGGTATGCAGAAAGGAGCTTTTACTAATAGGAGAGACTACAAGTAGGGTAAGAGAAAACAGGCAAGATGGAGCTGGAATTTATTGGAGAAATTTAACAACGCAACTAACGTATTGACAGAAATTAACTAGAGAAGGAAAAGTCATGTAGTGGGACGAGGCCAAGCAGAAGCTTGGACTTTTGATTGGAGACTACCTCTCCTATGATGGGTTGATAAAAGACCATGACCATAGAGAAAGGGATGGGGGAGTTTTAAATGAAAGACTAGTTCTGGTTAAGTGAGGAACAAAAGTTGTGGTAAAAATAGAATAACTAGTAATCGTTATAAAATAATGCATGACAGCTATAAGAATAAATCAGAAGAGGTTAAAAAGTCTAGAAAATGAGAAAGGAAAAACATTATGCAAAGAAATAATGGAATGATATGTATGTGTTTCTCAAATATGCAACAAAATTTGGAAGTTATAGGATTTCTGCATGGAAGTGTTTGCATAGGTATTTTTATACCCCCAAGTACAGTTCAGAGAATTTTTCTACTGTTAGACAGAAAATCCCGCAACCTGATAGCACAGAGGTTAAGCCATAGGATTACCAACTGACAGACCTGAGTTCAAAACCTAGTTGGGGCACTAGTGAGCAGCAGCATCTATGCAGAAGAAAGACCTGGCAATCTATTTTCAATATAGATGCCACAAAAACCATATAGGGTCTACTCCTAAAGTTGAGTTGTCATGATTTGATTTCAACTGGGAGGACAATTACTTGTTTGCTAGACCAAATGCTGGAAGTGTGATGAAAAAGAGATGGGTACTTGGGAACAAGTTTTTATGAATGCAATGAGTTGATAGATTTTTAGAAATTTCTTGCAGGGTATTTTGTCAGAAATGTTAGGAGAGCAAATTATTTTATCAAAAGAAATTATTCTTTTGAGCTAAGATATAGAAACTCAATTACTAAGACACAGTAAGGCCCTAGTAAGCTTAATACTATTAGCTGCCCAAAAAGCAGTAACTGGAAAATATAAACCAAAACCAAGTACAACAGCACTATTGAATATTATTAAGGAGATAAAAGAATGTGACTTGGAAACTTTAGAAAAGGGCAGGCCCAAACTCCAAAGATATAAATGGAATCGGAATCGGTGGGAACAATACATACGGAGTAATGTCCAGGAAGAGGAAGTGCACTATTTCAGGTTAGGCAAGACTTGAGCAATCGCTATAATATTAAATTCAATAATAATTGTCAAGACAGAAATCATATTATTATAATGAATAAAAAAATCTTTGGTTTGTTTTCTTTTTTATAATTGAATGTGTACTAACGTCACAGTATAATATATGATATATTAAAGATGTTTTTTTTTTAAAGAAAAAGGCTTAAATCAATTTGGTCAGTGCTGTAGGTAATAGGAATAAATCCTTAACAATGATGCAGATGACCCAGTTTTGATTAGTGTCTCAGGCATCTGAGGTGTTTGGGGGGCATTCTTCTAGCTAATCCTTATGGTAGGTGTGGTCTATAGAGGGGAGCAGACCTCAGATGTAACAGCATGTGAAAGTAGGGGAGAGGGGATATGAAGGAGTGAGTCATAATTAACAAAATTCCCTGGTGGAAGCAGACTGTGGTATGAACATCCAGGATGTCCTTAGGTTCCGCATCATCTCCAGCCTTAGGATGGAGATAGTCCTGGGGCAATAGGACATGATGGTAGACAGATGTATGAGGGCACTGGAATAGCCAGAAAGAATGAAGGAGAAAGAAAACAATACAAAAAATTAAATCAACTCAAATCCCATCCACCTGATCACACTACAAGCAAAAAGGTTTTAGTGACAGGTGACTCTATAGTCAGATACATTAATTCTCCTGTTACTAGGCTGGATAAGGACAGGGTGCCAGTGATAAGTATTTCATGTATGGGGATCTGTGATCTCTTATTTCAGATATGCGGATCTGTGATGTCTTAACTGCCTTAAAGACCCTTTCACCAAACAATTATGAGTATAACATGGCAGCATCCCATGCAGGGGGATGACTTGGCTCGCAGAACCCGGAGAGATACATGCCAGAACTCTCCATGCATGTGACAAATGCAGGCAAGACTCTGGTCTTTAATGCAATTCTTCCTCTTCCAAGTATGATTCCTGGGTAAAAAGGAAGAATAACTGACTTCAACGATTGGTGAGCAGTCAGTGCCATTCCAGGGGATCCTTTACATGTCAGCACTAGATCTCAACAATCCTACTTGCTCTGCTAAGAAAGGCTTACTCCTGTGTTTACAAGGCATTGCATACTGGCTAAAACTTTTGTGTTCCCAATAGTGCCATTTTAGGTACAGTCCATGAAATGGACATCCCAATATAATTAATATATCAAATCGTTAAGGTGACTCTATTCAATGCTAGAAGTCTCAACAACAAGATGCCTGATCTCTTGCATTTGAGCTATATCCATGTCTGTGTAATTATGGAAATTAACATTCTGAAAGCATCCTACCTAACCTAGGTCCTGCACCTCCCATGATTTCAGACCCATCCTCATATTTGTTAGAGACTGCATCACCGCTAGACAGATTCCCACAGATCCACAAACAGAGCTCAGTTGTAAATCACACTAAACAGGACCAACTATCAGTTTATAGTCTCATACATAACACCCGCTATGTCCCATGAAAGTCATGTAAAGTTTCAAGATGTTTTTGGAGAGAATTCATAGAGTACAAACTCCATCTTGAGAGTATCTAACTACCCATCAATAAACTCGACCATCTATACCTTAACTGTCAGATATGCTCAAAACTTCTTAGAATTAATAAACAAGCACTCCCTTGGCAAGATAATTAATGAACAAACAAGAAGGCACAATATTCTTGACATGATCCTTACAAAATATAGCTTCTACTACACCCCTAGTGTCTCCTTCATGATTAAGTCCAGTCATACACTATTGACATTCATTCACTTTCAAAATATCTAAACCCACTTAAACAAATATCTTGGAATTTAAGGATTTCAAGTGTACTAATCTTTTCAAATTCTATGAAAAAGTCTCAAAATTCACTTAATAGCAACACCACTTCAGGGATTGCAACAGCAAGTGGCTCCTCAAATGAATTATATACCCACTTAGATAAATGTATAGAACTGGCAGTCCCAACCAGATCTAAATATAACAGAAAATGTGAAAACAAATACCAACATAAATAACCACTACAACAGACGTAAAAAAGTTCCTTAAAGTATACAGAGAAACTGTTAAAAAGTATTTATTAAAGAACTTTTGTAAAGAGGTTAAACGTATTTCAAAATGATGGGATATGAGAGGATTATGGACTGGGGAATGGGACTGTATTAATTGTAATCTTATATTGAAGAGAGAAAATGACAGAATTATACATATTCCAAGGATGATTAATGTTGAAGGAAACAGAGCTGTTATAAAATATTGAGGGCAGCTGAAATCATGCTTTTTTGTGGAAAAGGACAATTTTAGGCTAATTTTTCATATGTGGGTACTTGGACAGGATACAACAATGTGAAATGGAATTTTTAAATATAAACAAGCCAGGCATTTATGGGAGGAATGTGAAAAAGAAGAAAAAGAAAAATATGTATAGAAGAAATGTAAATGATAATGAAACGAGCAAGGAATTAAGACAGCAGGAACAACAGGATGAATGTGCAAAACGTTAAATAAGTTAATATGTTAAATAATGATATACTAGACTCAAAAAAGGTGAATTAGAAATTGAGTCAGAAGGTAGTGATGAGGGGGATATTGATTGCAAGGTAGTCAAAAAGAATGATTCTACTGGAATAAAGTGATGAACAGAAAACGAAAATTTGAACAATTGGGATTCAAAGCAAAAAAGAAAGGAAATGGATACAGCTATATAATTTCATATCGATTAAGAAGACAGCAAATAATCTTGGAATTGTATCTGAAAATCGAAATAGTATAAAAGGTTTAGTAAGAGCGGCACTGTAGATGTGAAGAAGGTATTATAATATTAGAAGATGTTAGAGGTTTAACAAAAGAAGAAAGATAGCAAACAGAAAAATTATGAGGAGGAGGTATGATTTTGAATTTGGGAGAAGAAACGTCCTCATGAGTAGTGGTATTAGATTTTTTTTAGTAAGATTAGGACAATTATTAGTAGTTGACTTAAGATGGGAAAACAAAGTTTATAGACTTGTAGCAGCATGATAATATGCATAATATAAAGAGAGGAAGGTTGTTTAAAGACATATTAGACTATATAATAGTTAACATGGATATCATAATTGCAGGTGATTTTAATTGTGGTTTATGGAATATAAAGAAAAAAATCAGATAAGAAAAAATGAGGGAGGTTATGAAATGTGGACATTTGTTATTAGGGAATAAAAATAACGTACATATAGGATAGAAAATGTTAAAACAGAGATTGAAAGAAGCAGTAGAAACAGGATTTTCAGATCACATGGCAATATGAATAGTGAATAAAAAACATAAAATTGAAAAAGAAATTAAAAGAATATATGAGAAAGTGTGGAATGAAAAAGGAAAAGGCTTCATAAATGAATTATGCAAAGATCATATAACAATGACAACTTTTTATAATAATTGGACAGAATGATGGTTCGTATTTAAAGAGAAATATAAAAAAATTCCAATGGGAACATGGATTAAGAAAAAAAAGAAAAACAAGAATATATAGAAATGCAGAGTAAGGCATTAGAAAGTTTGGAATGAAATGAGAATGTGCATTATAGAAAAGGGGAAGAGAGATATAAAAGAAACCAATAAAAAAAAAAGGATTGTTGCATAAACAAAAATATTTTCTACAAGGGGAAAAGGAAGCAGCATAAAGAGATGGTAAGGAAATGAAAGATAAAATTTGGAAATAAATGGAATGTTAAGAAGTTTATGAAAGAAATAAAGATATGGATAAACAAATTAATTTAATGGAATTAGATACAGTAACAGAAAAGTAAATCTTAATGCACAAGTATAATGAACCTTGGCAAAAAGAAATGTTGGTATGTATATTTAATGAATAGTTAAAATATGGTATTTGTTATACACAAATATGTAGTGGTATCATGTGATTTATAGGGAAAAAGGAAAGAAAGATGAAATGAAAGATGAAATTAGTAATTAGAGACCATTGTATTAAATAATACTAGTTAATATATTTATGAAAATAATACAAACCAGAATAGAGAACAAGATACATAAGGTGTTAGATGATAGTATTTATGGAGTTAAAAGAAAAGGATTTCAGGAAATACCAATGATTGTAAGAGAAATGATAGATTTGGCACACTATAGATCATATGTTATGCAAAATAATGGAAGGATATTGTTTTAGTAAACAATTTCAGAAAGTAATTAGATCAGCGTATAGCAATAGTAAAATAAGAGCTTTGATAAATAGTTGGTTAAGTAAAGAGATAGAGATAAGGGGTTTAAAACAAGGATGCCCAATGAGTAGCATCTTATTTGTAATAGTTATGAACTGTCTAGTAAAGAAAACAAATGAAAAATGAGAAACGTGCAGTATATACAGAGTAATGTTTTTAATATCCAGTTATATCTTATGTGGATGACATTCTCATTATTTAGGGAAGTAAAATGATGGAAGAAGTGCAAACAATAGCTTAAAAGAAATAGGAATGTCATTAAAAAGAGAAAAAGTAAGGGATTTGGATCCGACAAGAAGCTGACTGGAATTCAATTTGAAATAACAAGAATATTAGTATTAAGAATAAAATTTGATATATTGAGTGTTGACAGAGAACAGTTGTTGAACATTTTGCAAGAATTAAGAGCGATTAGTATTATATGGAGTATATATAGAGTATCTTATGGAAAAAGTGTATTTGACTCTATATGGATGGGAAAAATAGCACATATGGCTAGGTTATGTATGATGTAAAAGATGTGGAATAAATTTGATTGATATATAGAAAAATTTGGGGGTCTAGACTGAATCCAATAAAAAGAGGAGTATTATATATGGGCAAAGATGACAGAAGGAGGTGTTTATTGAACCCTTTAGTATATGGGCATTCACTGAATTTATACAGAATGTTAAGATGGATAAATGTAAACAAAAGTAATTTGGTAAATAGAATCAAATAAAAATGAATAAGAGGGAGAAAGAAGGGACAACTGAAGAGAGAAAAATGTGTAAAGAAATATAAAAATACAGAAGTATAGAAAAAGAAGAAAATATGAAATTGTAGTACAAGAACATAATGATGGAAAATTATTGTATAAATCCATGGCAGCATCTGGCAGAAGAAAAAATAGAAGCTATAAAACAAAGAAATAACTGGTGCATGACGAATGTGAAATGACAAGATGTTTTATGGATATTACACATCAATATACTGCCTGTACAGGAAATATGCCTTATAAAAAGTAAATAAAAGGATATGTCATTTTTGTGGTGAATTAGAAACTGAACATGTTTTCTGAAATGAGTAAAAAATTATGTGAAAAATAGAGAAAAATAATCTGAAAGAAATACAAGATTATAAACAGTTAAATATGGAGATAATTGAAAATGGATTTTATGAGATAAAAAAGTGTTGTGTATTGTATGAACAAATTGAAATGAAAGAATGAATGATATTATGTATTATGGAAACTGGATGATATCAAATATATAGAAAATTAAGTGATGGTTGTGAAAAAAAAGAGTGCAGGTTCATGTATACGTGAAACAAAAAAGCAGAAAGTGATGAAAGTATGTAAACCTGATATAAATTTATGTGAATATGTAGACCTGTATATATTTGTAAATATTTGTAAATAATTGTACATAATAAAGGAACCCTATTCTGTTTGATAGGTGCCGTGGGATCTTTTGCATCCATCTGACCTGCCACCAACTCAAACAGATGGAACTTTAGTTTAACATCTTATCCGAATCTCCGACAATAGACTAGGAAGTGCAACACCGCCATCACCTGCCTTATGCTGTACTGCAATGCCAGGAATACATCTACCTGAAGTCAGAACAGAACCCACACCCTTCTGGCTGAAGGGATGACAACTGAGGGTCAGGGGTTAGTACTGCAGTTGAGTTGATACAAGAAAAAACTGTGAGAAAATTTCTGTTACTAAGCTGGTATTGGCAATTTGCTGGCAATTATGTATTATGCTTCAATGCCCCCACCTCCCCATCAGCTTCTTAGTTTACCTCAAAAATCTTTTGAGGCTTTCAAACAGACAGTCTGCTTTTGTTTTAGATATGCAGTCTTGTTCTCTTTGTAAACCACCTGTGCTGTTTTCCAAGAGTAGTAGCTTCCTGAATACCTTATCTGATCAAATTAAATCAGCGTACTATCCAGGAAAGTGGGTCGCTACCCATATTAGGCTGCCATTTACTCTCCATACCTAACCACTCATTGATAAGTGGTGCTTGCCTGGTTGTATGAAACAGCCCTTGAGCCTGCTACTGAACCCTCCATTTCATATGTGGTACTCTCCTTAACCATTATTAGTCACCACTTCTTAATCAGAAATACCCATCTCTTGCTGATTTCAATGCTTCTTTCCTTACTAATTATAGTTAAACTGAATTTAATCAATTCTCCGCGTGCAGAATCTACTTATTTATTCTATACTTTGTCCCTCGCTCCATAACGCATTGCCCTCTACTTTCCTAGCCTTATGAACTTGGGTACAGGGACTTTTTAGCAATGTGCTCAGCTGTCTAAATGACGCGCATAGAGGACTGTATCAAATGGCTCTCTTACCGCTAAACTATTAAACAGTATCTGTACCTTCTCTAAGTCCTGCATTGTATTAACCCTATACTATTGTGACTAATAAGGAATAATTGAAACTAATAATTATTACTGATACATGAAATAGCATTGTTTGTTAACTAAGGGACTATCTTTTCTTGTTATGATTACAGCTCCTTTTATCTGCACTCGGTTTACTGTTTAAGTTATGTATTGCCCTGCATTTATAGCAGTACCTGATACTAAATGAGTTATAGAGGTTTATAATGCTACAAAGTACTGTTGTCTACTGTAATTATACTTGGAACTGTGTCTGTGAAACATCTATACCTGCTCTCTATTTTTGGTATTTTCTGCCTTACTACCTTCTCTCTATATATATATATATATATTACCAGAACTGTGTTCCAGACTGTCCTTGCTCCAAACACCTGCATTTACCCAACTGGATGCCTTTGAAGAATAGGGCAAACAAAGGAGAAAATCCGAACAGCTCCCAAAGAGACATTTTCCTTCTAAAAGGGCAGAGAAAGTATGTATTGACACTGATCAAAATAAACTGTTACTAAACGAATGTTAAGACTTTGCAAGGATAAGCAAGCCTCTCAGGCAGGTCAGCCAGCAGCCAAACCCTCTCCTCAGCCTCTCACACCTTTCTTACAGTTAATATAAACCGCTTCTTACGCTTCTTACCCCCCTTCCTACACTATCTGATTCATCCTTACTTCCCCTTAGACTACCAAATCTAACAGGGGATCTCTCCATTGCTACATAGCGACTGGCCACTAGGAGCTGTCTTAATCATAGCTTTTTCATTGTATTTCCTACCCTATTTCTAAATCCCTACCTTCTTGACCCTGTTCCCAGTTTTTCCTTCACTCTGGTCCCAGTATCCTCAGACTCACTTATACACCATCTCTCCTTTGTACCAAGGCATCCTTAAGAAGTTTCCTCTCCTCTAACATCCTGACCTTCTTTCTACTAGCCTTAGAACTTGCGTCTACAATCTCCCACTTTCAGACTTACCTGCTGGACTCTGATGCTTCACTGATTGTCTTCCTCCTCACTCTGCTCTGCTCTCTTGTCTCTGCCCGCTCCGTTCACCCTTCGGGCTCACTCCACTCCCCTACCCTGCCCCCAATTCCCACCCGACCCAGTACTCCTACATTTATACCTGTAGAAGTCACACCCCCACTCTATCCACTCCAATCAGACAAATCTCTTTATGAACTCACCCAACCACTTTTAAACTTACATCATACCCACCTATTAACTAACTTACCTCCTCCTCTATCACATAAAGTCGTACTACTACTCCTCATCTGTTCTTAAAATCTACCACTCATCCTCTCTCTCACCTCCTCAAACATTATAATGCATACACCATTTATCCCCTCACAACTTCAACTACTCATCTGTATATCACTTCTATCTCCTCTAGCAACTACTTATCTCCTAACCTCCTATGAACAACCTCTTTACTTTACCCTTGCCTTTCCCTCCATACACACGTCTACACGTACATCACCTTTCTCACCAACCTTCTTAAATCTCACTTTTAAACCCAATTACCTACTAGCCAAATACCACAGTCTAGCACACTTTAAGATAAACAACCCAAAATCTAGAAAATTAATTGACTACTCTTGTAAACCTCTACATCCTAAATATTTCACACTCCTCCATTCACTAGTGGATGGGGACATTCATCCCAACCCTGGCCCATACCACATCCATAACAAGGGCAACAAAAAAACAGAGAAAGCTACTTCTCTATTACCTACCAAACCCATCAACTCACTCTCCATAGCTCATCTCAATATACGTAGCATTTGTAATAAAATCACTCATGTCCATGCCCTCCTCGAAGTCCACCAATATGACATTTTATGCCTATCTGAAACATGGCTAAAACCTACCATTAAAGACAACAAAATCACCCCATCTGGGTATAATATCATTAGACTCGACCGCTCAGTCAAGAAGGGAGGAGGAGTAGCAATTCTCCATAAAGCACAACTACAAATCAGTACTATAAATCTGAAACTACCCCTAGAAAATAGTGCCGAAGTAATTTGCTCCAAACTTCAAGTCAACACTAATAAAGCCATAAATATCATTTGTGTATACCTTCCTCCAGGAAATAACATTAATACTCTAGAAAGCATCCTAAGTTGGCTCTTCACTAACCTCCCTCAAGAAACATTAGTCCTAGGCGACATAAACATTGATTGGAATTCCTGTAATAGTACAAACCCCACCTCCCATATAAACCTATATGGCTTTACACAACTTATTAATGGCCCTACCAGAACTAATAAAATCAGTAACAAGGAAACCCCCTTAGACTGGATTCTTACTAATACTCCCCAACAAACCTACCAATCAGGTACCCTTCCAGACGATCTAAGTGATCATTCACTAACTTATGTTATTAGACATAAAACCAACCTAATTTTTCCTACCACCTACAGAACATTCCGTTCAAAAAAGCAATTCAACTCTGAACTTTTTCAAACAGAACTAAAACTATGTAATTGGTCTCCACTAAAATATCTTCCCCTTAATGAAGCAGTAGAATACTTCAATTCCACATTCTTATCCATTCTAGACCTTCATGCCCCAAATCGCACTATCAGAATCAAAGCTAAAGCAGCAGCCTGGCTGACCAACAATACAAGGCAAAAAATCATTCTCAGAAACAAATCCTGGGCAAAATGGCGTACCACTAAGAATCTAACTAACCGCCAACACTTCAGAGAACTTAGAAACAGTACAAAACAAGCAATCCTGACTGACAAAAAGAACTATTACCTTCAATTACAACAAGCCTCCAACAAGGAACCTAAAAAATTCTGGACCAGCATTAACAATCTTCTATCCCCAGGACAATGTATCAGACCCGACCCTCAAGGCTCTAACCCAGAGACTCCCACACATACAGCTAATGCCTTAAATTCTTTCTTCACTAATACTATTCAAACTCTTGCTAGTCACCTATCTCCTGACACCTCTAAGCTACTTTCACCAATTGCAGATCAACCGCCCTCCCTTCACTTACAACCAGTTTCTACCCCCTTTATCTCATCACTACTCCAAAAACTAAAACCTACCACCCCCTCCGCAGACAAACGTCCTGCAGAGTTCCTGCAAATAGGTGCTAAAGCCATTGCCTATCCTGTGTCTATTTTGATAAATAGATCTATAAATGAAGGAATTTTCCCTTCTATCTGGAAGATATCTCATATCATCCCACTACACAAAGGGGGGAACTCCAATGACTTCTCTAACTTTCGCCCCATAGCACTATTATCACCTATTGCTAAAATCATGGAAAAATGTATCCATAAACAATTACTTACCCACCTTCTCCACAACAACCTACTCGCTAATTGTCAGCATGGATTCAGACCTTCCCACAATACCACCACTGCATTACTCTCTTTCACAAACTCCATCAACTATAACCACAACAAAAATAATCTATCATCTGCAGTCTTCATTGATTTATCTAAAGCTTTCGACATGGTTAATCACAAACTTCTTCTTCACATACTGAATTTTCTCTCACTTGATCCTCCTTCCATAACTTGGTTTACATCTTACCTAGAAAACCATCAGCAGGCAGTACTCTGGAAAAATTCACTATCTGATCTCCTTCCTATCTCTTTAGGAGTGCCACAAGGCTCTATCTTAGGCCCACTTCTATTTTCCATCTTTATTAATGACCTGCAATCAGCTATCCCAAACACTACCTGCATTCAATATGCAGATGATTCTACTATAATCTGCACAGCTACCTCACAAAATGAACTCCAGTCTCTTACCCAAAATGCTTTTAACACTGTAGAACAATGGTTTTCACACCGTTGCCTGCTCCTTAACCCCAAGAAAACCAAACTGCTACTCTTCTCACCTACCCGAAAGTCAGCTCCACTAAACTTCACTCTCACTTCCACTGACGGTACTCTTATTTCTCCTGACCCAACTACTAAATTATTAGGAATAACAATAGACAACAATCTTAACTTTGACTCACATCAACAATACAATAAAATTAGTGAATAAAAAAATAGGATCCCTATACAGAATCAAACCTTTCCTTACACCTGAAGCAAGAACCACCATAGCCAGAACTCACCTAATCTCTACTCTTCTCTATGCTTCCCCCATATACAGTAATCTCTCCAATAGCAACCTCAAGAAACTAGCAACATCTTACCACAATATTGCTAGAGTTGCTACAGGATTCCCTTTTAGAATCCATCACTGCCTGAATCTAAGACAACTAGGGTGGCTTGAACTTCCTAACCAGCTTGAACTTCAACAGCTCACAATAGCTCACAAGATCCTAAACCAACCCACTAAAACACCAATACTCTCCAGCCTTATTACACCATATAACAATCTGAAACATCTACGCTCTTCAAACAAACTACTGATTAATATTGCTAAACCCAATAACTCTGCAGGAGACTGCCTCTTCTCCAACTCTGTTGGAAAAATATGGAACAAACTACCCTCTGATATCATATCTCAGACTTCTCTCACAATTTTTAAAAGGCAACTGAAAATATATCTCAAGAAACACTAGCTATGCTCCTGCAATAACCCAAACTACCTCTGCTTCTTCTTCTTCTCTTTTTTTCTTTTTCCATACTTTTTTCCCTACATCCTTGATAACTTTCCCTTTACATAACATTTATGTATATATTTTTTCACATATATATTGTCTGACTACTGTAATTCACATCATGTGAAAAAAAAATTATTAATTTTTATTTTATTACCTATTTTGGTTTGCTGCCATCATAATATCTGTTATAACCTGTATTGTCTATTTCTGTTTAAACTTGTAATAACTAGTGGAGCTTTTCTCCCCGGGCCTCTACTGAAAATGGACATATATCCAGCTAGACTAGCCCGGTCAACAAATGTAAAATAAATAAATAAATAAATAAAGAGTACAGTGAAACTTTCTACGCCTTTTTCTCCTTGGAAGATTTTTCTTGGTTCAAAATTTTTAGATGAAGTTGCTTGTCCATTGACTCCTTTCAACAATTTTCACTAAAACCTTTCATAAAGTGGGGCATATTATCATCCCAAGTCAATATTGCTACAGAAGGGCCTCACTGAGATAGATGCCTGGTGTCAGAGGTGTGGCCTCAAACTCAATGCCAGAAAGTGCATAGTCATCCCCTTTGGTAAAAACTGTGTACCCGTGAATTACCACAAACGGCAGTCTACTTGATGCCGAATGTGTGATAAGAGACCTTGGGACCCAGGTGGACAGTAGTCTCTCCTTTGATTATCACATTACCACAGCAGTCAGGAAATCCTTCTATGTGGCACACCTCATCACAAAAGGGTTCTCATCCGGGAAAAAAAAGGTCATTGCTCCCCTCTACTAGGCCCTCATTAGACCCATTATAGACTACAATGCCCCTTTTGGAATGTACTTCACAAGACATCTGCAGCAGCTGGAAAGGACATAGAAGTATCTCACAAAGAGGATTACTGGCCTCAAATAGATGCCCTACACTGACCGGCTCAAAAAACTCCAGCTTTACTCTGTAGCATATAGCCTGCTCTGAGGAGCTCTCTGCCTAACATATAAAGCTATGTTAAACCCAGAGCTGTTGGACATGCTACACCTAAAGAAATCCCAATCCCTCTGAGCTACACGCTCTAGGGATCTAAACCTTGTCGTCACCCCAATAGACAGGACATGCTGGAGGGATAGATTCCTGTCCAAGAGACTTCCTATACTCTGGAACAAGCTACCCATATATGTCAAGCAAAGTTCCTCATTAGCACTCTTCAAGAAACATCTTGATGAGTGTATGGGAAATAGGAAATAGACCCCGGGGATTACTTCTGTGGCTCTTATCAACAGGGGCACAGGAAATTAACTTTCTTTGGTGGTGTAAGCCAGGGAACCTTGTTGGCTATGCTTACTTAGGCCCTTGGGCCGATAGGTTCATAGGATCATTGGTAGGTACTAGGCTATGTATAATAACCAGCACATGGCCAGTATCTGCCAGTTCTTTCAGTAGATCTAGTTGGCAGTTTTTTAGTTAATTGTTAGGAAGGCTATTGTGAAACCAGATATTTTGCTTTCCATTGAGAAAATAATAGTTACAGCACAGCGAACATTATAAATCGGATGGCAGATTAAGAGTTACAAAAATCATTGTGAGACGATTGTCAGGACACAGTAGAGCAGGTATGCTGTCTGAATTAAATTTTTAACAGGAAGAATATATGTATTGGATTAGTAAATGTAGAGATCTGATTTTTCTGTCCCAGTGGGAGTTGAAATTTCCAAGCATAATTGATTGTTGTTGCTTTCCAGTGGAAAAATCTTATTTAAGAAATACAAGGCTACATTTTTAGCAATGATGAAGTATCATTCAGAACTCCAATAAATCGTTTGCATTCTGCTCCTATTAAAAATTTGTAGATCAGTTAGATGGAGTCAAGTTCTGTACAATTTGTCCACATATTAACTATTTGTAGATGAGCTAGACTGAGCCAAGATCTGGAGACATACAATTTCTGGATATGAAGAAAAGGCTCCTCAATTAAGCCAGTTTTTTTCACTTTGAACTTGATCACTGATTTTAATGAAAGTAATGGATTAAGTCATCTGGCTTGATCATGGACTTAGTAATTCTGATATTAGGCTTGTTCTCATCAAACCAGATATGAAAAGGACTGAATTTATTTATAATACTATCAGCTGAGAAAAGGACATTCTTTGGACCATTAAAAGAGCCAAAGATTTCACAGTGATGACAAGGATTTTCCGTGAAGCCTCTTACTACCATTAAGGTAGCAATTGCTAATAGGAATATTACTGCCATTCTGGGGTTACTACTACCACAAGCATAAATCCATGTTGTACTAAATGCATTTATCCTTCTTTTCCAAGCATACAGATACTAAGAGATTTATGAACTACAAGTAATGCACCTATATCTGCTGGCAAATGATCGATTGGTTTCCTCTTCCCAATGGAGTGAAATAATTTTGTGTTTTGCTCAGGTATATACTGGGGCTAGCATACACTGTGATATCTGACCAAGACATGGCTTCTATAAAAATTAGAAGACTGATATAAATGATTTTGTTTATTCTGTAAGAATAAACAAAATAATGTATATCAGTCTTCTAATTTCTGTAAAAGTTTTCCCTCTTTCCTTGTGTGCCAACTGACCTTGAGTCAATCCCACACCAGTGAGGATGTAAGACCTGTCCAGAGGATGCTGTCACTCAGACAGCCAGGTAGCTGCTTATTCATTTATTCACCTTTGACATGGAAAGGAATTTCTATTCAGGCTCCAACATTATCCCAGATGGCTGCCATGGCTGCCGCTGTCATTGTGGGGGGTCTGGTATGCCCTTTCTTTGTATGAGTGTGCTTCCACCCACATAATAATGAAGGATGCTATTACAATCTTGGAATGCCAAGCTAACATTCCCATCTAATGGCTGAAACTTCATCACCTAAAAACCTTTACTTGCATGTGGTAAAATAGTCAAACAGATAGTTGTTCTCTCCCCTAAAAGAGAAGGTGAACTGATGCTAGACACTCACTCCAGCCCTTGAAAATGGCTATTCTACTGCCTGAGATACAATTAGAAAGGCTATCTTGGTTGTAATTAGTACTTAATTTCTCTATGCTACAGACCTAGGCTGATATGAATGGTGTGGTGACCCTCAGTGATGGGATGTGAGCTATGATGTTGCATAAAACAGCATTTCTAACCAGGTGCACGAATGGTATGTGGTGGGCCGTTGCCACTCAGTCAAAGCTTAACTGACACATGATTTAGTCTTTCAAATCCCTTTCTCTGTTCAATCTCAACAAATAAGTAAAATAATTATTGTTCTTTGTCAGAAGCTGAGACACTGGTGATACTTAAAGTCCTTATAACCCAGGATTAAATAATTACAACCAGCCCAATCCAGTACTCCAATTCCTCTTCTGCAATGACTTGTACCCTCACTATTTAAAATGTCTACAGATAAAACTTAAGACTATTACATTACATCCTACCAGCCTTCATGTCCAGATGTAGCAGTACAGGCTTTAGTGCTTCTATGCGGACTGTCACAATTATCTCTGTACCAGAAATTCATATAGATACTAATCACCACAGTGGAGAACAGCTTACCCTCATCTATCCAATGAGCAGGAAGCAACTCAGAGAATGCTTTCATGTGTACCATTTTGCTGAGACCCTTTCCATATTATATGAACTCCTGCACCATTCTATATTTTTCCCAGTTCAGATGATTTGCCCATAAAAAGCTGACAGACAAGTAATTTCCATATGGCTGTTAAAATATCAGTAAACATTTACTCAATATCCCTTACTTCCATAGCCCCCCCCCCCCACACACACACACACACCTACTCTCTCTCCTTCCTTCCCTGCATCTTTCAGTTCTGCACTGCTAATAGTGGAGGTATCAATTGTCTCTTTGACAAACAAGGATAAAGCTCTGAATGGGATCCCAGTGAGCCTGGAAAGATTAAATATCCAGATGCTGGAGGGTCTTGCAGGAAGATTGAGAGTGAACAGACATTCTTATGGGGACATCTTGATTTGCTGTAATGATGCCGGACACCCCACTGAAATACAGATGTCACATTGTGCAGAATATGGCTGGGGATGTGCACTTGATTCTGTTAAATGAAACACCAAAATCCACAAAAACAAACCAAATACACCAAATGAAAGCTGGTGCCCGGACCCAAAAGAACTGTTCTCAAAGTATCCAATAAAAAACACCAAACTTTTAAAATTCAACACTTTAATGGTGTAAAAACAATAAAACATGAGCGCTTTCATTTAAAACAGTGTTAAACTTCATCAGTGTTGAACACATTTCCTCTAAGTACTTCCTACTTGCATTCGATTGGTTATGCTCCTGCTTACTTCAACACCACAAGGTCCTGTTTTAAAGTTACAGTGTCATTATTACATACAGTAATGTTATTACTGTTTTTCAAAGACATAGTGCTTTATACAGAATTGTGTTAAAGAAAATAAGCCAGATTTATTGTCTTTAAACTATTTTCTTCCTTTCCAATGCGTTTAACTTTAGAACTGGGATAACTGAACAACAATCATTCATACCTGGCCAGCTATCAGCTTACAAATGCACTTGCCATTTCAACTCTTATCTTTAAGTAAATACCCCACTCCTTCTTGTCATCAATACAAACTTGATCAATGACCATGAACTTGAATTGATGTTCTACTTGGTCACTAACATGTTTAGCCAAAGCATTGTATAAATTGTTCTAATGGCATATTCATGCTCATAAATTCTCTGGCAAAACCACCTTTCCATTTTGCCAATATAGAATACTGAGCATGCATCACAGATAGCAATATATACCACTTCTTTTGATTTACAGTTGTATTTCTCTTTTATTTGATATATTTTGTTTCGTACAATAAACCTGTCGCCTATCTTTACTTTGTGGCACCAAGTGCATGGTCCACATTTAGTCGTACCATGCGTGCCATTAACATTTTTTTGCCCTGTATACTTTAATAAGTCCTTGAAGGTCATTCCCTTCTGGTACACTTTAGTGGATTTTTCGCCTACATGGTTCCTAACACAAGGGTCTTCTGACAAGACGGACCAGTTTTTCTCAAATATCCATTTCAGACTTTTACAATCTTCATTATAAGTTACAATCAGAGCTTTAGAAAAATCCTGGCTATTAGCTAGGTGTAACTCCTGTGCTAGTTGACCCTCAAAAACAGGAGCATCTTCCTCTAAGGACATATTGACATTCATGTTGGTATCCTGACTACTGATTCTATCCTTCCTATTCCCAGTATTAGGGAGGGGTCTAAAGTAGCCCCTTTCTCTTTTCCTCATTACCTCCTGCTCTAGCTTGTCAATCAAATTGCTTGGATATGCTCTCTTCAAAAACATTGAACGTAAGGTGCCACATTCCTCTATAGAATCTTCTGGCCTGGTCACCATATGAGCAGCTCTCACCAACTGTCCTTTAACGACCGATCTCTATTGATGTTCCGGGTGTGAGCTGCTGTAATGTAGGAAACAGTTGGAATAGGATTCCTTTCTGTGTATTGTGGCTTTGCATCTCTCATTAACCTCATCTTTGACCAAGTGGACATCCAAAGAGTCCATATAGTTTGAGTTGATTCCAAAGAGTCCATATAGTTTGAGTTGATGTTCCAGAAAAAGTGCAAAAAGGCTAGTCGTGCTGTTAATATATCTTAAAAATTCTTCAATGGACTCTTCCGAACCTTTCCATATCAAACGGATGTCATCCTGGAACCTATAATATGTTCTTATGTAATTATTAAACTTGGTGTTAAAAATATAATGTCTCTCCCAATGGGCCATGACTATGTTTGTGTATGCTCCCCCACAAGGGGACCCCATGGCAATCCCTTTTTTCTGCAAGCAATACTTGTTATTAAAAGAAACAAAATTATTACTCGGAACTAACTCTAACAATTCTAAAGTTTGGTTTTCTCATGGGAAATTCCCTGTTCCAGTAACATCCCATTTACCCATTCTAGTCCTATTAGTTGGGGAATAACTGTGTACAAATCGCACACATCAATGGTTACCATTATGTCTTTCTGCTCATATTCAATTCCATTCATAAATTCTAAAAAGGACCATGAGTCTAGAAATCTGAGTCTCATTTTTTAACACTTTTTTAAGTTCATATTCTAAGTATTTACAACATGCTGATGTTATGGAGTCCCTTCCATCCACAAGTGGCCACATGGGGGAATTGTCAATACTTTTGTGGATCTTAGTGATTCCAAAGAAAACCGGAACTCTTGGTATTGTGATGTTTAAATAATTACATAAATTAAGATCTATCCTTCTCTGCAAAAAAATGTCACTCAACTGGGAGGTAATTCTCCTGTATGCCCCATTTAATTAATTCACTGATACCTTTTCGTAAGTATCAGTATTTAAGATCTCGTTAATTTTGCTACTGTACACTTATAACAACAGCCTCTCCTCTTTTGTCTGGTTTCATAATTCTAACTTTCTTTGCTTGTAATAGCTTTAGGGAGTCTTGTTCTTGTCTACTCAAGTTCCCATCATTACCTCTCACTTTTTTTCTATGGATATACAGATTTTTCAAATCCATTTGGCAAATTTTTTCATAAGTAACTAACCAGGGATGGAGGGGTGTGTTGTAAGTGGAAATGATACTATACCTATTGTTCCCACTGCTGTACATATTATCCTGGTGTAGTAACAAAAAATTCAATTTCCTTAAATACAATTCAAATCTATAACATTGTTAGTGAAATTAGACAACTTGGTGGGAACAAATGTCATGCCTTTGGCTAGTAGGTTAGCCACATTATTATCAGTGCATACTTCAGAAAAATCACACACTTCAAAGTCTTTTTCTTCATTTAAAACTATTGTACATTTGTTAGTCACTATGTTTCCTTCCCCAACAAGGACATCATCATGCTGTTGGATTGTTACCCCAAGTTCATAAGTCCCATTAATGGCCAAAGCCAATGGCTCATTGTAAAAAAGCAAGTTCATGTTCTCTAGTTCTTGGGCCTCACTCCATGAAATCCCGCCTGTTGTTGTTGCCTGTTATCAGAATTATTCCTGTTTTTAATTCTTTCAGACCTCCTCAGTTTGGGGTATTCCTTTTTATAAACAAAAATGGCTGGTTCTTTATTCATATTGTCACTGGTAGCCCCATTATGTGCATCATAAGTACATGGTGCACCATTCTTGTTAGCCCTGTTTCTATATTGGGAGCCAGGAGGTTTCGGGTATGCAGAACCATTGGCATAGTCATTTAAATCTTTAGTGATTTTGTTCATTTTCCCAGCTATTAACTTTTCTAAATGTTGGTCAATACTATTACAAATACTCAAATGTTCATATTTCATTCACTCATAAGATACATAGTCTCTTATAGCCCTTTCCAAGCCAGATAATTTGTTACAAAGAGCTTCATTGTCTTGGTCATATTTAATTAATAGTTCAAAAAGTTCCGTTCCAAATCTATCAAACATTTTAGTAAGTCTATATGAAGAGACGAGTTTGTTAACCAACCCAGTCGGAAAACCTCATAAATGCAAGCCTTTGGGAATGATTTTAAGTTTTTATTGATGTCTGATGAAGTCTGAGTTTTAGATGAAAAACACGTTGTTTCAATAAGCGTTTAAATTTACATGTATTTTGGATGGTTATCGCATTTAATAAACTTTGGATTTATTCTATGGCTGACTGGCATCTCCTTTCAACAGTGCTTTAAGTGTTTCTTGGTTGGTTTTTGCACTGTTTCTTCTATTATTCTTCTATTATTCGTGGTTAATGATTTTAAGTTTAATACATTCCCTAAGGTAGGCGTTTTCAAGCTGTAACTTTTTACATTTCATTAGTTTACTATCAAAGTCATTTAGCTTACCATCTATAGTTGGAACAGTTAGTCCCTGACCAGGGGTAAACATAAATGTGGTTCCCAACCAGTCATTCAACCTGGGGACTTCTCTCCTTCTTCTATAATTGCAACTGTCTGCACTCTCCTGGTTGAGTATGCCTGCTCCTGTAGGCCCATTAGCTTCCAAATTAAACTGTACTATTCCTCTAGCTTAAACGAAAGTGCTCATGTTTTATTGTTTTTATGCCATTAAAGTGTTCGAATTTTAAAAGTTTGGGGGCTTTTATTGGATACTTTGAGAACCGTTGTTTTGGGTCCAGGCACCAGCTTTTATTTGGTGCATTTGATTCTGTTAAATGGGATATTTGCCTGTTATAGCCTTTATCACACACGTGGAGACACTCATAGCCTCAGGGAAAACCTAACAGCACCTTCCACAGGAAAGCAAACACACCAGCCATTTGGATGAGAAGTGGGATTTAGGACTACAAAAGAATATCTGCCCAGGCATGAGAAGTCCCCATTATCAGAACAGAGAGGTGCCTGTATGTGGAACACCACCACCGCATGTTCCGGAATGTCTTGCGGAAGTTTATTGCTTCACAGTCCCTGTGCAGCAGGATTCTCATGATCTCCTAACTGCTAATTTACTGCTGTAGTGCTTATATACTGCATGCTGTTTGCATTTAGTTTGTTTAAATTTATTTAACTTTCCTTGACTTCCAGATTTTCAATGCATTTGTATTATAACATATTCTACTGTGTTTGTTTCATACCCAGGCATTTATGATTCACACAGAAGTTCACATCTGAGTTACAAAGAATCAGAACACCAGGTGCTACAGTGGAAGATATTCTTTCTTAGGTACTCCACTGAAAACTCTTACTGTGCAACTTAAATGGAAATTGCTGTTATCTTCTGAAAGCATGCTCCCATAAAAATAGAACTTGCCATATGTGGGTGTGATGGAGGGAAAAGGTAGCTAGCAAATTTCTACAGCTCTCTTCTGTTGCAATCAGCAGGACATGAAAATCTCTTGCCACAAGCTGTCCCCTTCTGCTTCACGCCTTTTATAATAATCTAAAGACAATGGCTCAACTCTACCTAATTATCAAGTAAAACTTTCAAAACTTACTAAACTTTACTGTAAAGCTGGAAAAGTTAGATATACTGCTCTTTGACAGGTATGTGCAAAGTAATTTAAAATAGTTTGCAATTGTTATTTCACAATGTAAGACACAATGACAGCAGTTAATTTCTCTTGTGAAATTTATCTCTGTAAAGTTGTTCTAATTCACACACATATGCATTCCAAAAGCTTGAAATTCAGATGAGGACTTTTCATGTAAAAGCAGACAGACTGTAAGACTCTTGCTTCTGTTATTTAGTATGCGCCTCTGGAAAGAATTCTGCAGATATGATAAAGCAGATTCTTCCACTTTACATCTCTGACAGTTTCCATTACACTCTGCTCCAAAACCTGCAGTTGTAATAGCAGTACAGTCCCCAAAGGTGAAACTGCAGTAAGAGATACAGAACAATGTCATTCAATATAATAACACTTTTGCTTGTTCCACATTGTATTAATAAAGTTAGTTTGATGCTTTACATACCGACTTATTTTAATCTAATTTTAGACTAGTCATCTGCTTTGAAAGCCCCTGGCATATATTCGTTCATATACAGGTGTCCTGTCTGAGTTAATCAGGTGCAGATGTGCTGACATTTATTTTTCTCTGCACACCAGCACAACAAGCCATGAGGAAGAGAAGCTTCTTCTGGTTTAACATGTTAGTAATACGATATGGCAGGGTGTGAAACGTTTACCACAGTTGTATTCTAGGCATGAGATCTAGCACCATTGAGGCCACATAATAATTGTGATTTTTTTTCTTATTATTCCTTGGAGTATCACTTTCTATTTAATTACATTTTTAAGTATACAATTTATATAAAATAAGAAGGAAAGGGTTTTAAAATGCAAACATGGCACATTTTTATTAAAAATAAGTCTACTCAGTCCAGAATGTTGAAATAATCCCTTTTCTTATTTTTAACAATACCACACAAATGAGGCCTATCTGGTGGTGTAGAGGGATAAAACCATGACTATGTCCCAGGTGACCTGGATTCCATTAAATTTCCAGATGACTGATGGAACAGCAGAGAGGGATGGGCATGCTCATCCTGAGGGGAAAGGGTGATACATGGGAATCTCCAGACAATGATCCCTGTTGGAGACTGGGGACATTGCCACACAAGACATGGTCAGTGGGGGGATGCGGGGCTTGGCTGAGCTGCTGAAGGCATGAGACGATATACCTTGGATCTCACATTGCACGCCTCCCAGGACCATTCCTCTCTGCCAAAGAGGGGAGGGGATAGTAAAAGGGTAGGCCAGAGTAAGATCCCATCTGGGTGAAAGCTCAGATGTGTTGAGCTCCATCGCCTGTATCCATGACCTGCCCCAGTGTTCACTGGAACAAGTCCAGGGGCATGGAGTTGCTAGTAGTCTTAGCACAGACAGGGCATGAGGGCCAGGCCAGTAATAATGAAGGAAAAAAATATGTAACATAGTTTAATAAGGAAATTATGTACTATTTCATTATCATTTGTTGACCGGACAACTGTGTCATTTGTTTTTAAGGATATATTGAGCTCAGTGAGTTCAGACAAATATGCAAAAATGTTTCAAAATAGCTGACAGGGGCACACACAGAAACACACACACACACACACACACACACACACACACACACACACACACACACACACACACACACACACACACACTCTAAACATCCAGTAACCAGTAACATTTGCATGAGCAACTATAAATAGTGTGTGAAGCACTCATTATACAACTGCTATAATCATCATCATGACCTTTTTTCCCATTTGCTACATGTGGTCGGGGTGTCCTGTTAACTGTCACCATCTATCTCTCTCGATTCAGTGCCACACTCCTTCCTTCTTCAACACTCCTGTCTGACTGTTGCAGATCTTCCCTCACACAATCCATCCACCTCTTTGATGATGCCCTCATTTCCTCTTACCTTCTTCTTGTCTGTCCCAAATCATCTTTACTAGATTATCTTCTGCTTTTCTGCACATGTGCCTGAACCCCTGTAATCTGTTCCCTTTGATCTTTTCTGCAATTGGAGCTACTTTGGCTTCTGCTCTTATGGTCTCATTTCTTCGTTTGTTCCACAGAGTGCATCCTACCACCCTTCTCAGGCACTTCATTTCTTCAAAACATTTTAAATCATTTACTTTCCTACTGTGTTGACTTTACCTTATTATAGCTTTCCACATTTTGTCTAGCAGGACACATATACATATAGCCCATGCAGATTTTCTCTTGTTTGTTTATTTATGCACCAGACCACCATGGAGACTGTTAACTTATTTTCTCATTTTAGAACATTTAGTTTGTCAAGAAAATCAATTTTCTTACAATATTCTATTCAGCTACCCTTAACAACAGCACCATAAATGGGGAAGGGGCAAAGAGGTTAACATGGTAGGTGCACAATCAGCAGGTGCCAATGATGTAGGAGTGCAATACCAGCATTACCTAGCGGATGTTGATACTACATTTGAGGATATCTGTGAAGCATTAAAGGAGGCAATCTATGGCAATAACTGTAGCAAGCTGCTTCACACATCTGCTTCCTGTGTTATAATACTGTTCATGATAAAACCTCCAAACTATACTGTTCGTAAGCCTAAGATTCTTGGCTAATATACATAAATCCATTTAGGAGACCTGAAAAGTGGCAATACTGCAACTACTATGTTGACTAAATAGAAATGTCTTAATGATCACACTATTTTCACCAGAAAATTGAAATTTAGTTATGAAATGAAAATTAGTCCCAAATATAAACAGACACCCCTCCTCCACATGTGCTGTCCTATACCTATGATGCGCCAATGTTACTAAGCAGATGTAGTAATAATTTTGTAAGACTAAGCTATGCCTCAGTAATGATCACCACATTGCAATCTCCCTCCGATGCTTAGCAGTATAGTTCCAATATTTTTATTTTAAATCCTTGCAATGCAAAAAAGTGCTTTGAGAATCTTTGCCATAAATTTGATTGACTGTTTACTTCTCTGCATAGAAATGAATAATCTTTGTTAATAAATTGTCTACTAATCTATATCCTTTGTATCCAAAATGAATATTTTTGAGAAAAAAACGAGAGCATTGTAATGACTGCTCCTATCCAAAGAAATGCAAAGAAAGACTAGGGGTAGCTTTATTAATGCTCTGCTCATTGAACTAGTTTGGTTAATATTTCTATAATCTAGACTTGGAAAAGATTAAATATTACAAAAGTTAACAAAATGGTGACTTTTACTAAGGTATAAAGTATTTTTGGCTTCCCTGATAAAGGCTTCTCTTATTCCTAGGTCATTAGTACCACATTGTATAATGATACCAATCCAGACCTAAAAGTAGCAATATAGAGCCTACTGAGAGCTTGTTTGATATTTCATATTACATTCTCCAGTGCAGTTTAAAACTACCATGTATCATAAGTTCATATTTTTAAATCCCCATAAAATAGATTTTCAAGTAATTAAGACTCATCGTCCACTGGGGTTGTTTGCAATTTAATACCATTTGTGAATATATCAGCTCCTTTAAGTTAAAATTGTATAACAGTCATCACTGTTATTCTCCTTCAAAAGCTCTCCTTTTCCGCTGATAAGAAAGTGTCGTTACGTGGTACCTTATCACATGACCAGGAACTTTTTCTTCATTTTCTAGCCTCAGGGTCAGTACTTCATAATTGTTGTTTGGCTTTCGGAGCCTTATAATTCTGACACTGGAAACTAGCTCTGAATTAAATCAGAATTCCTTTGATACACTTATGAACTTCCTTCGTTGTTTATGTTGTCCATCCCCTGAGTTACTTACTAGTTTATAGAACTGTATGATGATGAACCAAGCTCTGTATGAAGACTAGTTTAACATCAGATCGCATCTTTAATGGTAAACAAGGAGCATCTGTTACCTCATGGGGACTCCAAAGGAAACAATGCAGAAAATTAGGTACAGATTAAACTGTGTATCAACTTCTAAATTTAGGTTTTTATACTTCATACCAGGTCATTAAGTGCTTAGGTTTCCTAGAAATTATCTTGCTTCATTATAGCATATTCACATCCAGAGTATATATATTTCACAGACACTACACTGTCTAAGGTATTCTTTTCCAGAAGGTTGTTTAAATAAAAAGTGTCAATTTCTTCCATTTTTGCTCTAGCTTTGTAAATGTTACTTTATTCAAATACTGACAATATATATACTAAATTAGCTTTTGATTAAACTTGTTTACATACACTCTAGCTCCTCTAAGCGATTTTAGGGATTTCTTTTAGGATTTATATAAATCCAATACCATTAGAACAGTTTCAAAATTTATCACAATAGGCTCTTGTCCCTATTTTAGGAATTTCTTTTAGGATTTATATAAAACTAATACCTTTAGAACAGTATCAAAATCACAACAGGCTCTTTTTTCCTTTGTCAAGTAGTTATTGTTCTTCTTAATTTAGACACATTTTTCTCTATCACTCACAAAATGCCCCAAGTAAATATGAGGTTCTAAAAATGTAATAACACACATGCATTACTTATACAATCCAAGATTCGACATTCATATTATTCAAGTCTATTCTACAGTAATTATGTGCACCCGCAGTGGTGGTGCTGCGGTAGCGTTGTCACCTCACAGTAAGACGCTGTCCGGTTCGATTCTCAGTTAGAGCGTCTTCTGCGTGGAGACATGCGTGAATGGGCATACCTTCGTTGAGGGTTGTGCGATAGGGCTGGTAACTCGGCATGTAAAAATCAACTACCAATCATTAGCAGACTGGAGTTCCACTGTGGCGACCCCTAACCGGGAAAAGCCGAAAGACACAACAACAACAACATTGTACAGTAATTATGTACAAGACCACATTGACAACTAAAATATTTAGGTACTTGGCATTATTCGGTTAAGAATTACTTTTTATATTATGTGCAATGATACATAATAAGGTAGAAAACTTATAAACTGATACCCTCTATCAGATAGCATTTAATTATAGCAGCAGATAACCCCAGCTTACAATTATCTTCTCCTTGAATAATTTTTAATTCTCTCCTGTCTTTCTTTGCTTGTCATACTCATTATACTGTGACTGAAAGGCATGTGTCTATGATTCACAATGCCAGAATCTACTCTAAACTTGCACCTACTCATCACTCTATGAACATTTTATATATAGGCAAGTACAAGTGCATGTTGGGAGTTTCTGACACACCAGCTTAAATATAAACCCCTATGTCACTAGATGGGTTGCAAACTGGCTCAAGGACAGAACACACATGGTTTGAATTGCTGGAGCCATGTCAGACTCCAAACCAGTTACAAGTGGCGTCCCACAAGGCTCAGTCCTGGGACCTCTCTTGTTCGGTATATATTTCTCAGAGGTACAGGCCAACACGGAAGGACTGTGGCTGACCAAGTTCGCAGATGACTGCAAACTGGGTGCCATAATCAACTCTCCAGCCGACACAAGCATCCTCCAAAAGGGCTTCATAGAAAAAGACAACTGGTGCCAGAGCCATGGCCTCAAGCTAAACACCAAGAAGTGTATAGTCATCCCCTTTGGCAAAAACAAAGTGCCCACAAATTACCACATAGGTGGTAATCCATTAAGTACAGAAGAAGTAATTAGGGACCTGGGGACCCAAGCTGATAGCAATCTCTCATTTGACAACCACATGGCCAAAGTGGTTAGAAAAACATTTTATATAGCCCACCTAATCATGAAGGGATTCACATCTAGATCAGGGGAGGTCATTGTGCCTCTTTACTCATCCCTCATCAGGCCCATAATTGAGTACAATGCTCCTTTTGGGATGTACCTTACCAGACACCTGCAGCAACTGGAAAGACCCCAAAAGTACCTCATCAAGAGGATCAAAGGGCTCAAACAGATGTACCTTATGCTGCCTGGTTAAAGAAACCCCAGCTCTACTCAGTGGCATACCGCCTGTTCAGGGGCGATCTGTGCCTGACGTATAAAGCCATGTCCAACCCGGAATTAATGGACATGCTGCACCTCAGAAAATCCAAATCCCATCAAGCTACGCGCTCGAGAGATCTGAACCTCAGCACAGAAATAAATAGGACATGCTGGAGGGACAGATTCATAACCCAGAGGCTCCCTTCACTCTGGAATAAAATCCCAGTCCAGGTTAGGCAGAGTCCCTCATTGACTCTCTTCAAGAGGAATCTTGATGAGTGGATGGGAGATCGTAGGTTTACCCCGGGTATCACTTCTGTGTCACTGTTAGACAGAGGCACAGTATACTAACCTTGAAAAAGGGCATAGCAAAATTAATTTAAAATGGGTGGTGAAAGCCAAACACACTCTGGCTAGGCTTATAAATGCCCTAGGGCAGATAGCCTAGTACGAACCTATGACCCTATGAACCTATGAACATTAGATATGCAGGCAAGCCTAACAGCAAGACACCTTTAAAAAGTCCCATTTTCTTGTACTTTGATAGCAAGTGTGGTCCTGGTCAGACACAACACATCTCTGCACAACCCCCCCACCCCCTTATGTTCTTTTCAGCCTACAATTAGCCATTCTTTGCTCACTTAACTAGACGTCCAGCTGTTTCTGCTTGCTCTATTTCTCTCAAACTCCCTGTCTCTGCACTACTGGTCACTTTGCAGTGGCATATCTCCCCACATCTTAATCTGCATACTGAGTGCCTTACAGATATCGCCCATAAAACTATTAACCAAGTGTAAGATTTGTCCAACCAAGTTTCTTTTTTTTCACGGCTGCCTGATAGTCCTACCTTCATAGATTAATCCAGAAAAGAGAACTGTTGTCCATTTTTGGCTTAACTGCAGTCTTCTAGCCCTAATTAAACTTATTGATTGTTTCTGGCATTCCCATTTCCTCCATGATGGTGTAGCCCCACTCCATTCACCCTCACTAATGCTCGGGCTTACTTCGCTCCCCTACCTTACCCTCATTCCCACCCACCCCCACTACAATTACATTTATCCCCATCCTGTTCTTCCCACACACCCTTCCACCTCCATACCCATCACATTCCACTCAGTGACATGCACTCTTTTTCTACTGCCTCTCCCTCCAATTTCCTCAGTCTACTTGCCCCCTCCCCTCCCATACCTCCTATTACTCAGACTTCCATACACTTTTCTACTTATCCAATACTTCACCTCACCATACTTATTCTACTCTCACCCTTCTTTTAAACCTTCCTCTTACCGCCCTACAGCTAAAACTTGCTGCTATACCTACTCCTTTCAATACCACTGCTCACTGTTCTCAGCTCTAACCACATCCTACCACAGTCCTCTATCGGACTTGTACCCTAGTCTAACCTTTCCTCTCCTACAATCACATAATCCAACACCATACTCGTTCCATTTATCATCTTCTCTATTCTCTCATCACTTCTTACATCCATTCAAACAATCTCTCTCCTAAGCTTTCCTACCACCCTAAACTCAAATCTAAATTCTGCCACACCCACTTAGGTATATCCCCTTCATCACTATTCTTAACCTGCTTCTCACAAGAGATGTTCATCCTAACCCCAGTCCCCTAGCCAACTCCTCTGACCACTCAAATCCCCCTATTTCTACCTCCATCCAGATTCCCACCCCATCTCAGACCACCTCTTCTGCCAGGCACCTTAAAATCTTAGGTCTCAATATCCACATTACAGTAAATAAAGTCCCTGAACTACACTCCTGGATAACATTACACTCTCCAGATATCCTCTTCATCTCTGAAACCTGGCTAAAACCTCACATATCAAACCATGAAATCTTCCCCTCCAGCTGCAATATCGTCCGGCAAGACAGGCCTACAAAAAAGGTGGTGGGTAGCTACCCTCTACTCAGATAACCTTTCTTTTTCATCCCTTACCATACCCCCCTAGATTCCACCCTGCCAAGATCCTCATAGTTAACTGTAACCTAAATGATCATAAAAAAATGGCCATTGCTGTTATCTGCATACCTCCTGGTAACAATATCCCCACCCTTGAACTCTCTCTTGCCTGGATCTCCCAAACCATCTCCTATGAAACCATTAAAATAAGGATGTCAATATCAACTGGAATTCTCTCACCACCAACTCCCCCAATGCTAGAATTAATCTATATGGCTTCACCCAACTCATCACCTTCCCAACTCGTATTAATCAACTATCCAATACCAACTCCACTATAGACTGGATACTTAATTCCCATCCAGACCATTATCTTAACAGCTCTATTCTCCCTGATACACACAGTGATCATCACCCTATCTCTATACATCCTCACATGTCCAGACCCTCTAAAACACACATATACAGAGACTGTCTTAATCTGTCCAACTTTAACCCGGACATATTTAATCAAACACTCTCATCAATAAATTGGTCTTTTCTCCAGCACCTCCCTCTCAAATAAGCTGTTCTCCAATTCAACAGCATCTTCTTTAACACTCTTAACTCCCTAGCCCCTACTAGAAAAGTTAGAGTTAAAACAAACTTTGACCCATAGATAAGTAAAGAGAAACTCTTTCCTCATGCAGAAAAGAGACAACAGATGGAAAACCTGGAACAAACTTAAAACCCATTCCAGCCTCCAGCACTAAAGAGAACTTCAAAACGCCACAAAAAAGCAAATCACCCTTGATAAGAAAAACATCTACCTTAACCCTCAAAAAGCCCCCACTCCAACCCCAAAAGACTCTGGAGTACCATTAATATGCTCTTACACACAGCAACCCTTCCCCTCCCCAAACAGATCCCGTCTGCAAACTGCCAGGTTTCTCATCTCCTTCTTTATAGACCCTATACAGAAACTAGTCACCCCTAACACAAATATTAGTCATGACATCCCTTCCCCTCCCTCCCATCAGACCACCTTCTCAATCAAGCCTCTCTCCACAACTGTTATCAGGCCTGTACTCTAGAAGTTTAAACCCTGCTCCCCTTTGGCTAATAACCTGCCTCCCTTATACCTCAAACTAGCAGCCCCTGCCATTTCCTATCAATCAGTCTCCATATTTATTAATCGGTCAGTTCAGGAAAACCATGTCCTTCAAATATGGATAAAGTCCTATATTGACCCCTGCATAAAGGTGGTAACTCCACCAACCCCTCTAATTTCAGGCCTATCGCTATCCTAGCCCCTATCTCAAAAGCGTATTCACAAACAGCTCATTGCACCTAATTCAAGAAAATCTCCTCATCCCTACCCAACATGGCTTTTGCCCTCATCATAGTACTACTACCACACTACTGTCTTTTACAATCTCCATTGCCACTTCTCTCAACAACAACAAACTTGTGTCTTCCCTCTTCCTTAACCTTTGACCTCTCTAAGGCTTTTGACACTTTCTCATAAACTCCTGCTCTCTGAACTTGCTTCCTTCAACCTCTCTACCTCCACTCTTAACTGATTCTCGTCATACCTAATAGTGCTTAATCTGTCAAATGGGTGTCAGCTACTTCTTTCATTCCCGTTCTTACTGAGGTCCCCCAAGTCTCCATCCTGGGACCCCTACTAGTTAACAGTTTTACAAATTTCCTCTTCCAATCCTGCACCCATGCTAAACTCATACAATATGCAGATGACTCTATAATTATCTCTAGCTCTGACAATCTATCCCACCTACATACCCTCACATGACACTTTACACTCTGTCGAAAGATGGCTCACTACTAACCAAATCCTACTTAACCCCAATAAAACTAAACTTCTTTTCCTTCCCAAACCCCTCCAGCACCTCAAATCTTCCTTCTCAGTCTCTTCTTTAAACAGCACAACTATTCAGGCTGAGTCTCATACTAAACTTTGCGGTATGTTTATAAATGACAAACTAAAATTTGACTCCCACATCAACAACTGCATAAAAAGGACCCACCAGAAACTAGGATTGCTATACAGAAGTAAAAAAATTCCTTAAATAAGAATCCCAAGTATACCTTGCCCAAGCCTACCTTCTACCTACTTTACTATATGCTGCCCCCATCTTTACTAACCTCCAAAAACATCAGTTAAACTTGAACTTGCATGTAATAAAATTGCTAGGTTTGCCACAAATCTTCCCTTTCGCTCTCACCATGGTCTCTCCTTAAAAAAACTACACTGATCTAGAATTCCATAATCAACTCCTTCTACCTCAGCTCCACCGGACACATCTTACATCAACTCCTAGCCTGTCCTTCACTAGCAACTCTCATCTCTCCTTATGTCCCTAACCAGGAGCTTCATATATCTGGCCAACACCTTCCCCAAGTTTCCAAACCTAATAAATCAATAGGGAAAAAGTCATTATAGTCACACAGTCTGTACCTCTTGGAACAAGCTCCCCCTTTATATCAGATCATACCAAACTCTCCCAATTTCAAATTGGCCCTAAAGGAATACCTACTCAACTCCTGGACCTGCTCCTGTAAAGAGCCTACATGAAGCAATCCCGCTCCCCCTGCTTTCTTCTCACTCCAAGCCACAGATCCATTCCCTACATTCTTAAACTCTCCTGTTTGCATGTTTTCACTACTATTTCAGTAACAATACACCTCATTCTTAACCCTATTTACTGTATCAGACAACTCTTACCTATATCTTTCTTCTACTTATCTTGTCCCCTGCTCACTACTCTCAGACTAGACTCCACACTATACAAGACTTGCCTACATACTAGTCCTTCCTTTCATCTTCTCCTATATATTACCATACAACTATTACAATACATATATTTCAAGATCATTAACTTGTCTTTTTAAGACTGGATATGATGGATGATATTCTACTTGCACGTTTTGCTTATATCTATACTTCTCATTTGTAACTAATTGTATTCTTTGCATCTGGAGCTTTTCTCCTCAGGTCTCTGCTGAAAAAGGCCACCTGCCCAGCCAGACTAACCTGGTTAACAAATGGCAAATAAATAAATAAATAAATAAATAAATAAGTAATTACTCATGCATGTCAAAAGCAAATAAGTACTAAAAAGGCATTGTTGAGTAAACCTTTGGGCTATACCTTTTCTTTCTTTTGTCTGCCTGCTGTCTGAACTTGCCCCATGGCTATTCTACAATGACATCATGCAGACAGCACTGACAGATCATCCAGGCAGCATTTATTGAAGGAAGGTCCTTTCAGCTTTTCCAAGATAAAAGGTGGTATGCAGTGGGTGGGCACTTAACATTCATGGGTACTATAAAACTCAACTCCTACCTCTTCTCAAGGGGCACCACCCATTTTGACATTGCTCTGAACTTGGCCTCAGGATGGAATCTTAACACCCTGAATGTGCATCCCCTTCCCACCTCCAAAGAGAGGTTAGCAGGCAAAGCTCTTCATTGTCATCTCTGCCAAGATGGCTTCAACAGTGCCTGGCCTTTTAATCAAACACGGTTTATCTGGGACACCATAAAGATTTTATGTCTCAGTTGTACACAGCTGGCTTTACATCACTTACTAATTGCTAATTTTATACTTCAGAATTATTACAGCACTGCTGCATAATGAAGATGGGGTCAATGATTATGAATCCACTTGTAACATGAAGCTTATAGATTTCACTAGAATACATTTAAACCTTATGGTTCAGATGTGGTTTTCTGGCACCCAACTAACATGCCACACTATCTGACCACCTTAATAGAGAGAAACAATCCCAGAAATAATGCATTTTTATTCCAAGTATTCTTGCAGGGAGGGCTTTACCCTTCCAAGCTGTCATGTCAGCACTCTGCCTTCACATCCCAGTCTCTAAGCATACAGTATCTGAGGTTGCAACAGCTTGGAGATAGGCATATAGATATGCATGTTCATTTTCACTCAGATGGCATAATCTTAGAGGTAGCATATTTAGGGATCAAGAATGCAGGAGCGGGTCTCTCTAACTGTAAGCAATGTGAGGAGCAGGTCTCTCTAATTATTAAGTAATGTGAGGAGCAGGTCTCTCTAAATGTAAGCAATGTGTGCAGTCCCGCTTGGAAACTGATTTTGTTTACAATGCCATCTGTTGATATATATTCTTTAATATATATATATATATATATATATATATATATATATATATATATATATATATATATATATATATATATATATATAAAATTTATTTATTTTACATTTGATAACCGGGTTAGTCTGGCTGAGCTTTTGGCTCATTTTCAGAAGAGTCCAGGGGAGAAAAGCTCCTCAGGACTAGAAAATGTATTAAATTTTAGTAACATAGTAGTAACAATCAGCTATAGGATCTTACAAGCAGAGACCTGGAGAGAAAAAAAGCTCCTCAGGTAATTTAATTATAAAGAGTGTTAACAATTTCCAGACAAGTATGTGAGTTGTTACAACCAAGGTTTTAAACAATTAGCAGAAGAAAATGTGACTAGTTACAATATTATTTAAGCTGCTTAGAACAAAATGAGTTAATAGTTAGGCAGATGCGTATTTAAAGTGGGTAGGATCTAGTTGTATAGGAGTTTGGAAACAAGAATGGTAGGAATGGCTAGTAGGAGATGTAGGGGAGGTAGAGTATAGGAGGCAGACTAGACAGGTAGGTTGTTTTGAGACTGATTAAGAGTGAGGTGGTGAAAGTATGGTGATTTCAGGGTGGCTGGCTACAGTGACAAGACCACTTTGTTTTTAAGTATTTCCTTGTTGCTAATTTGAAACTTTTGCTATGCTGGAGGGATTTTATTTCCAGTGGGGAGTTGGTATCAGGATGTAGCTGGGTTATAGTTATAGAGAAGGCAGCCTATTTTGGTTTTGGGTTTGTAGATGTCTAATAATTCTTGATCTGAGCTGCGTAGCGTCTAGTAGGGGGATATTTGGATTTGATGGTAGAGCGGCTGGGGCAGAAAGAGGGTGGATAGAGTGGATGATTTGTAGTTGGTATAGTTGGAGCAGCTGAGGGAATTCTAGACAGTCTAGTTGCTGTAGTGCTAAGTAGTGGTATGACTTGTAGGTTTGGTTAGCTGCAAATCTGGCTATGTTATAGGTACTTTCAAGCTTGGAAATAAGTGTAGAACTTAGGTTTGTGAATATGTAGCAGCTGTACAGGAGTGTTGGGAGTAATTAAAGCCTTGGAGAGAGTTATTTGGTCAGTGTTAGTAAGTATTTCTTGCTACGGAATAGGTGTCCAAGTTTCTGATGAGTTCTTTTTACTGAGTTAGTAATATGGAGACTCACAGTAACAAAAAAATAGCTCACTAAAAATAATAATAAAAATGGTCCAGGCCACCAGTAAAGGCAAAAAACTTTTATATAATTACACAGATTAGCGCTTTCGTCTTTATGTAAGACTTCTTCAGATAAAACAGCACAAGTGCTACACATGGCTTATATAACTATCACAATTACTGTTAATTAAAATTTAAAGCACCACATTCAAATCATGAACAGTATTAGATAAAATGTATAAAAATGTTTGTATATAGATATACATTTATGTATGATACAGCACACTGGTAAAGCAATGTGCTTACCTTAGAAACACAAGGTGCAGGGTTTGATTCTCACATGGGGTAATTGGCTAGGCTTAAAATGGCCCATAAGGACAGTTAGCCTAGTACTAATCTATGAATCTATGAATACACAAAAATACAAACAATGAGTGTTTTTTCCCCCATTTTACTAATTTCTAAAGGATTATATGTAAATAATAAAACTCTGACTGCTTTAGCTGTCAGCACTGGTTTGATACTCACATATTCATTAAGACCAGGTGGAATATTAGCCTTCAACCTCAACTGCCCTTTCAATTCCTTATTCAACAATACATTTTTCATATCACCACCCCTAATATTATTCTTAACGACATCTATAATGCCAAATTTAAAACCACAAAAAGATGAACAAGAAACTGAATGCTTGAACAAGGCACTAGTGTCTTTCCCAGTCTGTATGTCGTGCATGTGCTCATACATTCTATCTTTCAAAGCTCTTTCTGTTTTCCCTATATAGAATGCAGAGCACTTCACACATACGGCCAGGTAAACTAACATCTTGGTATTGCAATTACCCCTACAAATATTGACAACACTGTTAAGTCCATTGTTCAAACTTATGAAATCCTCCTTAAAAATATATAGACATTGGCTACATTTGCCAAAAGAACTCGTGGCCTTTTTATTATTTTAGTATTTCCCTCCACATTTTCAAACATCCTTTTAAAGTTTTTTCCGGTCCTAACAGTAAAATTGGGTTGGGGTCCTACAACACTATACAAATCTTTATTTGTTTTGAGCACACTCCAGTTGGCTGTAACTATTTGGGTAAAAAAATCAGTAAACATATTAAACTCCGTGACACAGGCCCCATGAAAATTTTTATCTGTGTTTGGTTCTACTGCTGTAATAAATGGTTGACTTAGCAATGCTTTATATTTCGTACCCCAACCCCTATATACTTCTTCCGATACCTCATACACCAATTCTCTGGGATATCCCCTTTCCACAAATTTTTTACCCAAAGAGATAAATTTTCCCATTAAATCATTAAATTCAGAAGTCATCCTAGCTATTCTTACTGCTTGTCCTTTAATAAGACTTCTTTTTTGGAATGATGGATGGTAGCTAGCATAATGCAGGTAGCTGTTACACCAGGTGTTTTTACGGTAAATCCTGGATTTAAATCCATTGCGAGTCTTAGAAATGGTGATGTCAAGATAATTCACACTAACTTCACAACAAGTGTGTGTAAAAGAGAGAAAGCTAGCACTCATGTTCAAGTGTTGCATAAACAACTCTAAGTTCTCCATAGTACCTACCCAAAATAGTTATATTAGTAATATGGAGATCAAACTTAAGTTGATCATCTACTGTAACACCTAGCAATTTAGTACTAGAGTCAGCTGAGATGATAGTGTTGTTGCAGGATAAGATGGCAAATGTACTTTTGAGTGTGGTGATGTTTTTAGGGAGGAAGAATAGGAGCTTAGTTTTTTTTGGATTAAGTATTAGTTTATCGCTAAGCCAAGTCTTAATGGTGTGGAAGGATACCTGGGTAGTTGAGTGGAGGTCAATTGGGTTGTCAGCAATAGTTGTAACAGTTGAGTCATCAGCATTTTGCACAAGAGATGACTGCAGACAAGAAGAGTAGAGCAAGTTGGTAAAAATATTAAAGAGTAGTGGTCCAAGTATGGACCCTTGTGGGACTTCCATTTGTAAAGTGAGAGGGGAGGATAGTGCTGAGAGCCATGAAACTGATTGCTGGCGGGTTGAGAGATAGCTGGAGAACCAGGAGATAGTAAGGAGAGAGACATGCAAGTTAGTGAGTTTATCTAGAAGGAGTGGGTGAGAGAGTGTCAAAGGCTTAAGAAAGGTCAAGGAATAGGCATGAGACAAGTTTATTGTCATCCCAGGATAGGGAGACTATGTTGATGAATGATATGTGTGCAGTAGTTGTACTATGCTTGGGACAGAAACCATGCTGAGAGGGTGTGAGAAGGTTTTCCTGGTGAAGGTAATGAATTACCTGCTTGTGAATGCATTTCTCTAGGATTTTTGAGAGTGGAGAGAGTATGGCAATCAGTCTGAAGTTGGATATGTCTGAGGAGTTGCCCCCTTTGTGAATGGGTAAAGAAATTCTTCCACACAGTGGGGACATAGGATTCAGAAATGGATTGGTTGATTAAGATGGATACAGGATAGGCAAGAGGTTCAGAGGCAATCTGCAGGAAGTAAGAGGGTAGCTTGTCAACAGATGGGGAGCAAGGTTTAAGTTTAGAGAGTAATGACTTTACATAGTTAATACTGCTTTTAGAGAGAAGGTGTTAGGAGGGTTTGGAAGAGGTATAAAGTTTGTGGGGGTGCTAGTGTTGCTTCGGGGGGGAGAGAATTTATTATGGAGGTTACTGAGTTTATAAAATGATTGTTAAATTTGTTAGCTATGTCTTCAGGTGTTGCACTGGGACATGGGTTAGGAGAGGAAGGGTTTCCTGGATGAAGAGTCTGTTTAATAGAGCTCCAGAATTTCTTTGGGTCTGGTTGAAGAGTAGAGGGAGGATTGGCATAGAAGATTATTTTGTCATAATAGATTATTTTTTTATTTTATTTCAGAGTTATTGATATTTCTGAAGAAGAGAAGGGGTCCTAGTTTTAGTTCACATTTTTCAAATCCTATCCCGGTCTTTCATCAGGGTTCTAGTAGATTTAATGAGCCAGGGAGCAGTATTAGATTTGATTCTACTTGTGTGAAGAGGAGCAGTATAATTATTTCATTGTGGATGGTACGTGAGAGGTGAGATAGGATGTTATCAAGTATGTTAATATTATTACCAGAGGGAATATAGATTGCTGCGACAGTTATGGTGTTTGAAACTGTTAAGTTTGAAGTTGGTCAGTAGGAGTTCAGCTGGTAAGAAGGAGGGCAAGTCTAGTGTGGGACTGATTTGGGAGAGACAACTGGAGTAGAGTATGGAGACTCCTCCTCCTTTCTTTTAGGTCGATCTAATCTAAGGATATTATAGCCAGGAGGGATGCTTTCACTGTCCAGATGGTGTGGTTTTAACTATGTTTCAGTTAGGGTAACTATGTCAGGAGTATAGTTAGCTATCCAAGCATGGAGTTCTTGAACTTTATTTACAAGGCTCCTGACATTGATAGAACAGAATTTTACTTGTTTTTGTGAGTTGGAGGGATTGGCAGGTTTAGATACAGGGGGGGGTATTGTTCAGGATAGTGTCGGAAGGTCCTGGGTTAGGATGAATGTCACCAGATAGAAGTAGAGGTTTGTAATGGGGTTTTAATTTGAGTAAGTAGACTTTGTTTTTTTTTGTTTTAAAGGAGGGATATTTTTATTTTAGCAATGGGAGTGGTGGGGGGAAGGATGGAGGGACAAATTAGTAGATAGGGTTGTGGTATAGTACTTGAGTTAAGAGTGGTATCTGAGGGATGGAAATAGGGAGTAGGTAATTGTGAGTGATAGGAGGTGAGGTGATAGAGTATAAGGAGTAGGGAAGGTAAGAGTATAGTTTGAGTTGTAAGAGACATGTCACTTTATGGGATGTAGAACAGAGGATGAGAGGAAGGGGTGGCAGTAAGGTATAGTAGTCTTTGATAGTGGATAGTAGGTAAGTGTGGGGAGGAGCAAAGAAGGGAGGTAGTATGAGAACAGGAAGTAGAGGGGTGGGGCATATGGGAGGAAGTGAGTGGGTGTGGTTGTATGGATAGGTATAAAGGTAATGATATGGGGGTGGGTGGGAGGAGAGAGAAGTGAACAGAGCGAGGGTACACCTCCAGATAGAACTTAGCTAAAAAAAAACTATCAGCTAGTCCAGGGACACTTAATAGAGATGCTACACCTGGAGGGCTTTCAGCTACAATTAGAGCAAATATGGCATCCAGGGTTTTTAAAAGCTTTGGTGTGTTGTACCTGAGCAATCACTTGGGGGGTGGGGGAAGGGAGGGAAACCTTCAATTGGAATTTAAAGTAGCAGGGGAGAATCCAAGGGACTCTGCTAAACCTAACTAATTATCAAGGACAACCAGGGAAATAAGGAAAACATACAATCACCTTTGTTCAAGGACTGTAAGGTTTCTCCAAGAAAAACTATGTGTAGGAGTACACCATAGGTGGAGGTTGTATGCTGCTTACTAGTCTGCAATGGCACATTTTATTCTCTTTTATATTTGTATTCCCCTTTGCTCATTGTTTGCTGCACACAATGTAGCTAAAGATAAAAGCAGCTGGAGTCTTTGCACCTCTGTTTGGTGTTTAATGAAGAACAAGTATTGAGGAGGAGGGACTGAAGTCTATGACTATTGAGAGGGGCTAAATACCTTAACATACAACAAACTATCAACAGTGAAATGGATGAAAGGGGTGGGGGTGGGCTAAGAGGAGGAAGGTTTGCAGCTGATTGCCCCTGGGGTATGCACACTAGCTGACTGTAACAGATTTTTAACAAGGCATAACAGTAGTCACAAAAGCTGGCACCTACACGGCACAAGTGGCAACAACAAGGTTCCAGGAGTTAAACCAGGGGCTGCAGTCTATTTTTGGATGCTTGCTGGTTAGAGTTTTCTTTGCTTTGAGCTGGAGTGAGAGGATTCCTTGCTCACACAAGTGGAGGGGGGGGGGCAAAGCGATCAGGTCCTCAGTGGCTCTAAATGTTGCAAAGAAGAGAAAAGGAAAGAATGTAAGACTAAAAGCAATAAATAAGGACATCAAAATAAGCACAACCATCATAAATATTGCACAGAAAGCAGAGCAAGTGAGCATAGCCTATTAGAAGTCATCAAAAGAAATACATTCAGACTCTGCAACCAGTCTTATTCAGCAGCAGTCAGTATAACTAGTTAGAATATCCTATTACCAGTGGACCCATATCATATGATAGAAACCTCATTTGACTGAAACTCATTTGACTGAAACCATAAGACTGAAATTTCAAAAAATTTCAAAAGATTGAAAAGTCACTTGACTGAAACCCATAAGACTTAATTTCAACATACTAAATTTTAAACTGGATCATATAAAACAAGACTAGATAGGAGGGTGCCCTAACTATATAAACAAACTCCAGGATCGCACTACAGTGGGGAATAGGGCATAGTAGTGGCGGCATATACACTACTGTAAGATACGTGAAAGGTATATGCCCTTTTCCCATTTGTAGGGCAATCCTGGAGTTAGTATATATAGTTAAGGGGGTGTTGAGGTGTAGCCCCCTACATTGGAGGTGTGGAGGGCATATCCCCTCACCTAGTCTGATTTTATATGGTCCAGTTCACAATTTATGATGAAATTCAGTATTATGGGTTTCAATCAAGTGACTTTTCAGTCTTTTGAAATTTCAATCTTATGGTTTCAGTCAAATGAGATTTCTATCGTATGATAGGGATCCATATATATATATATATATATATATATATATATATATATATATATATATATATATATATATATATATATATATATATATATATATATATATATATATATGCGTCACCTTCATTTAACCTAAAGTTCATTTGCCAGACAGAAATTTCAGGCAAATCCAAAAGTAAGGCAAGTACTACCATGCTGTGTATGAAGCAACTTCACTTTATTGAAACAATAAAAGCAGTATCATAAGCACTTACAGACTTTGTACAAATGAAAATTCCTTTATGCAGGAATTGGACTCTCTAAAAAAATAATTTTCAAGCACGAGGTTACAGCAAAAATCTACTGAAAAAGGAAATGGACAACAGCAGTCTCTATAGAAAACAAACTGCAAAACTGTGGTTACACAGAGGTAAAAATAGCCTAATAACATAGATGCACATGTTCAAAAAGCAAATGAAGGTTTAAAAATAAGTTTAACATACAGCAATGATATAGGTGGTATGTGTAATATAATTAGAGACAACTGGAGAATTATTTTAACAGATGAGAATATAATTAAAGTTGTAGGGACGCAACCTAGATTTATTTTTAAAAGAAATAAAAATTTGAAAGATATTCTATGTCAAGAACCTATGCATTTTAAAAATTCAGGCATTAAGAAGAAGGGAACTTATCCATGCCTACATTGTAAAACCTGTAAGCACATTTCACAAGGAAACTGTTTTATACACCCTAGGACCAGCAAGAAGTACTTCTTGAATATGCATGCTGACTAATACGCAAAATGTTGTCTACATTGCAAATTGTCAACAGTGTACTGCATATTATGTAAGAAAAACAAATTGCAGACTTAAAGATATAATTTTTAAGCATATATCAGATAGAAGGTTAAGAAAAGAATATAATGCACAGTAAAAGCATATAGAATTGCATAGTGATCATGTATTTGCCTTTTCTGTTTTATATGTTGTAAAGAGAAGTCAAAGGATGGATGACTTTTATAATGAAACTGAATACAAAGAGATGCAATGGATTCTTAGACTGGGAGCTGACAAAGCCCCAGGATTAAATGATGTTGTCCCTTTAAAACCAGCTCTAGCAAAAAGGAGGGTAAATTATTGATTTTTATTGGTTGTGTTGTACTATATTAGATACTATGCTTTTACTAGTGTTTTATCATCTGATGAAGGGATTTACCCAAAAGCGCTTATGATACTACTTTTATTGTTTTAATAAAGTGAAGTTGCTTCATACACAGTGTGGTAGTACTTGCCTTACTTTTGGATTTACTATTTGGATTTTTTTGACAGTAATTTCAGTGGAGGAGTCCTTTACTTTTTGTTCTTTACTTTGAAATTTCAGGCAGTCCAATTGCCTGACAGTTCATTTGCCTGACAATTAGAAAAAGGCAAGTAAAAGGTATTTGTCCTTTTTTCCCACTGTAGTGCGACCCTGGAGTTAGAATATATAGTTGGTGGTGTGGGGAGCACAGACCCCAACCTACTTTGGTTTTATATTGTGCAGTTTGGTTTTTATTGTTCATTAAAACCAATGTAGGTAGGGGGGCTGTGAGGGGTATCGGAAGCTGTGCCCCCTCACATCCCCCTAACTATATATCCTAACTCCATGGTTGCACTACAGTGGGGAAATGGGAAAATACTTTATACTTGCCTTCTTCTAATTGTCGGGCAAATAAACTCTCAGACAACTGGGCTGCCTGAAATTTCTGTCGGGCAAATGAACTGTCAGGCAAATGAAGGTGACCCATATATATATATATATATATATATATATATATATATATATATATATATATACTGATTGTATAGTAATCTGTGCATGCCAAAGTACAGTGCAACCCTGTGTGTGCATGATTACTGTACAAACTACAAACAATCAGTTTTTTCATCACTTTTCTTCCAGAATCACTCAATATTCAACACATTATTTTTTCACCCAGTTTTATTGTTTGTACTTCACAGGATCCTAGCCAAGGGATATTTGCCACAGAATGCTGAAATTTAATTTTTATGCCAGCTTTACTGTTACAATATTTCTCCTGTAACATGTTTTATATTAACTAGCAACGGTCTCTGTAAGTGCTTACAACTCAACAAATTATCTGTAAGGATTAACAGAAGATATTTACCTATAGCATCAGAATAATGCTACATTTAAAATATGAAAAGCATCAATTTTTAAATGCAAGAAAATTGCAATTGCCCAGGAAAAGTTCTGCCAGCAATGCCCTTGGCTTCACTTTTACATATAAGAATCACTGAAGTCAAAAACAATAATCAAATCTATGTTCCTCTTACAATTTCAATAATGACTACAGTGCCTAAGTTAGTATCTGGTAAAGGAATTTATAAGATATTGCAAAATTAATAAAACAAACTTTGTTAGAGTTTATGCATGTTGCTTCTAAACTAGGTGATTGTGAGACTGCACATTCCAAAAATATCTGATGTTACAATTAGACTTTATTTAAACTGTTTAGCAGAGTTTTTTTTAAATATTTCCCATTTACTGGTCAATATGTCAGAACAACCACAAACCCAAAATTATGACATGGCATTATCTGTCAATGTTTTGAGTATGCAATTTGGGTTAACATATGTATCTTCAGTCTTCAAACATTGTCATTTATTTATGATGTAGTTTTCAATATTACGTCATCTTTTTTGTTTATCCACTTTAACAATTTGTACAGATTTAATAAAGCAGCATATACCACTGGATTAATTAACCCTAAACTTTCTTCTTTATTTAAATACAAAGCTCTTCTTTTTACTGGGTTTAATCCTGAACCACATATACATGAAAACATTATCTGCATTAATTCCTTTTCAAATATTTTGGCAACATAATATACTTGCTAAGTACGCTATTTTTCCCATCATTATTGAATTTATAAGTCTGTTTTTTTATGGATGATAATTTATAGGTTCTCCAGAAAAGGCAGGTTTGTTTTATTTCCTCTATTGTTCTCATCAAGTTCTACTTGCATCTTTATTACCAAATATTATACCTAACACAGAAAATTAATTCACTGTAAAATATATACCACCAACTTTAATGTAACACCTAAACCTTTACATTCCCCTTTATTTAAAGCCATTCCTATCACCTCTTGACACTCATTTGTGAAATAATTTATTTTATTCAAACATTGTTTTCTGCAATTATTATAGTGCCATCTGCATATGTTAAAATAACTGGAATTCTTAACCCTCTAGGTGTTGCATACCCTGCCATCTTCACTTTGTAATTTATTTTAGATACTATCCCATTCATAACCACTGCAAAGAGTATACAACTCATTGGACATCCCTAGTTTACACCACTCTTCATAGGTACCTCTTGGCTAAGCCAGCTATTTACAAGAATTTTTACTTTATTATTATTACTATATGCTGACATACATAATTTCCTAATGTTCTCATTTATATTACATCCTTTCATTATTCCTCACAAGATTTCATGTCCAGTTGTGTCAAATGCCATATTAAGGTCTCCTATCATTATTTTCACTTCTTCTCTATTATCATCATCCACAGTTTCTCTATCACTAATAGTTCCTGATAACCTTTCCCCTTTATACTATATATACTATCTTCCATAATATTTTCCTTTTAGTTCCAAATCTATCTTGTATTTTTATACAGATCTTAAAATCATTATTCAATACTATTAGTCGCATTTTTAAAATGTTCTTCGATTTTCCTCCTCCTATATGAATTTAATCATTCCACTACGTCATTCTTTATATGTAAAACTTTCATTTAACCATTTAAAATCTTTAAACAATATTTTTTTACCAAACCCTTTAATTTTTATGCATGTCATAACCTATTCCTTCTGGTCCGACAGCTGAAAGCATATTTAATTCTTCTAATATTTTACCTAGCTCATTTGAAGAAATCACCTTTTCCAAATCTTTATTCTCATTTTTTAATTTTTTTTACTTTCCATATTTTATTTTCACTTGCCTCTTTTTTAAACATTTCTTGTATATATCGGGCTACATTATTCAAAATCTTTTCATGAGTTCTTTCCGTTTCTCCTTTTAAAATTGTTGTTTCTCTCATTACATTACTATCGTCCTTTAATAATTTGCTCAAGTTTTTAATTCTTTTTCCTTGTAAAAAATGTCTTTGCTTCTATAACAATTCCTGAAATTTTTCTTGATTTCTTTAATGTCATTCTTTTTCTTTGTCAAAGTACATTCTATCATGATGTCCTAAAATCTTCCAATGCATTGCATGTTTTTATATTATTTTTCTTTCTCTACTTTTCTCGTATTACATTGCAACTGTATTTTTTTTTCTATTTTTCCTTAAATATCACCCACCATTCAGATTATGTTTTATAAAATATTCTCAAATTAATAACTGTTACTAATCTCGTTATGTTTTCATTCCATGCTTTCTCATGTCTACTTTTTATTCCTTTGCCTATTTGTATATATTCCTTAAGTTCCTTTATCTATAGCTATATTGCAAGACGATCAAAAAATCCTGTTTCAACTACCTCCCCTTCCCCTATAACTAAATTTCCTGAAACTAGACAATAGTCTGGTTAAGTTATATGCATACCCCTTTTGTTAGTCCATGAATTTTTGTGCCAAAGTTTTAAGTTACCACATCTTATAACTTTACATTTTTCTTTTATCATTTCATTTCTTTTTATGCTTGCTTATTAAATTCTCCTGTTAACATATTCATATTTATCATATCAGACTAAAATCTGATAAAATAAGGTTTCCCTTACTTTACAATTAGTATAAGTATTTTGTGTTATAATTCCATATACTTGTTCTTTCCATTTTAAATCTTAAATAGTTAATCTTCCCATTTTTTTCTTCAGGTTAAATATCATATCCTTACTGTATCTCTGCAGAATACAGCCAGTCCAGAACATTTCTCCTTTCCCAAATTACAAGTCATCTTTCCTTCCTAGAGTTTGTAATCTTTCTTCATTTGTTAAAAATCTTGCGTCTTCTACCATAATTACATCTACATCACGTATTACATCACTCCAAAATCCTTATTCTTCTTACTGTATTCTTAATATCATTCACATTTACGGAAAAGCACACTAAATTTTTCATTTTTCCTTTTACTTAGTTTCATGGTGTCATACTTTCATAGCTAATTACTAGACTAGCTTTCTTAATAGGCCATTCTAAGCCTAGCAAATTTCCTTCTCAAATGTGAGAATCAAACATTACCTTATGTCTGTGAGTCAAACACCATAACCATTACACCAACCCACAAATAATAGCTGTGTATATTTTTTCATGAATTAAACTTTTCATTTGTACTCATCCCTTTAAATTGTTTTTCTTTCTTTTACCCTTTTGCCAATGTGATTTATTTTACTAGTTCACAATTTATGTCATCACTTATTTCAGAACCTACATCTTCTTTATGTTTTCTCACAGAATTTTTCTTCTATTTCTACTTTTTCTAAAATTTCTTCTGTCTGTTAATCATTTCTTTTTTCTTACTCATTTTTATTTTTGCACTCTATCCACAAATTTACAGTTTTGTTACATATATAACATTTAAATTCATATTTTACATCATGTCCCATATCCTCACAAATATAACATTTTCTTTTGTCACAGTTACTTATCAAATGTCCTTTTTCACACAAAAAACATATTTTGGGTTGTTCTCAGTATTTTATGAAACCCATGTTCCCCTCCACAGTCATCATAGTTTGTATAGTTCTCTTTTTCTCTTTAATACAATATCATAATTCCAGACACTAGTCCATAAAAACGTTTTTCAAACTTTTGCAATGTCCTCCACTTCTTTCATAAAGTCTTCAAATGCCCTTTAAACCCTCTCTTTTCTGCTACTCCACTTTTGCCTTCTTTTGCCTTCGTTGCATGCTTTCCATTCCATCTCACCACTATTCTTCAGGATCCTCCTCCTCCTGTATTTTCTCCATATTATACCCTCCCCAGGAAATACCTACTTCATTTTATGGCCAACTCTGCACCACCATTTCTTTAAGTAACTCATCCCTTAACCCTCCTCACTGGTTGATTGTAATTTTACATCCATCATTTGCTGATTCATCTCCATCAAACAGATTTATTTGAAACATTTCCTCAGAATCTTGCACACATTTTCTTGTCTCAGTGTTTGCTTTCTTTCACCACTCCATCTCCTTCTCTCTTCATCTGCCTCCCTGTTTCTCTTGGCCGCCTCTCTGCCTGGAATGGAAATGGAAAATGCTCCTGTAAAATGGGTCCTCTCACAACGAGTAGGAGTTCTTTATATACAACTTTTCATAACATTTATATTTATAATATTTATAACATGATTTTTAAATATATTTATATTAAATTTTCATTTTAAGTCCACCCACTCCTTTTTCCATAACCAAAGTCTTACTTTTTTTAAATCTCTGGTAATGACCACTTTCCATTATATTTTATTTCATTGATTTTTTTCATTCCATATTATACAAAACAATTTTTCATCCAGTTTATGTCAGTTTGTTTTTCATTTTTTATAATGTTCCTATTCAACCATGTCCATGTTGATGCATTCAATTTTTCTCTATTTTTTAAATATCCTTTAACATGCATCTTTTTCATAATTAAATTATCCTTTTACACATTATAAAAACACATTCTGTTGTCTTTAATTAACCACAATGTATATAAATTATATATTTTATTGTTATATATGGCATGTTTGCCTTTGAATCAGTAGTTTGCTTATTGTTAACCTCCATAAAAAATGTATACATTCTGCATGTTTCTTGTATTTATTCTTATGTTTACTGCTTTGGTTTTATCTTCACTTATTTGTTTCCAGGGGTAAACATAACATTTTCCATGACACTCGCACCACATCCTTCTGTTTTTTCTATCTTCCCTATATCAATTTTCCATTGCAGTATTTTTTTTTATTTACTATCCATATAATAAACATTTTTACTTCTTTTCAAACATTCTAGTTGTTCCCAAATTACTTTAGGTATCTCTTCTATAATTCTTGTTGGTAAGTTTTCCTTATCTTTTATACTTACTAAAATTTTATACAAGGTCAGTGAGAAAATGTATAAAATAAGTTGTAGTAAACTCAACCCTCCTTCTTTGCTATTTACGTTAAGTGTACCTCTTTCACTGGGTTTAGTCTTGACCCCCAAATGAATGTAAAAATTACATTTATTAAGTCATTTTCAGGTGTTAATGAAAATGTGTATACATTAGCTAAATTTGTGATCTTGCCCAATATTCTAGAATTACTTAAATATGCCTTCTTTGCTGAATTTCTTAATAATTCCTCTAGTATTTTAAGATTTACCTTTAGCTATAATTGTAATCAAATTAGTTATCTGGACACAAATTATGCATGGTGATAAAGGGTTTAAATTTCTGACTTACAGGAATCCTACTTTTGGTAACTTCAATTTCGATTTTTCAAGTAGTCATCTTATGAGCCAAAAAAGAAGGGCAGTGAAGGGTCATTGTATCTGGGTTGCTAGGATGGCTTCAGATGTGTTGGAGCTTAAAAGGAAGTTAGACAAGGTAGTGAATATGTTTTTGGTTAGGGGGTATCCTCCACAATTTGTTAATACCATTAAAGACTATGTTGAGTCTCAATGGGGAATAAAGTACAAACCACTTTTGGGTGTGGGTATTGAAAGAAGGGTGGTACCCATGGTGCATGAAAGTAAATGTGAAAGGGCCCTGGTAGTGCAATATAGCCCCCAAGCAGAAGAAGTTAAGGGAATTGTTAGAGAGAAGTGGAATATTATAAGAACTCACCCCATATTTACAATTTATTGGGTGTTGAGCCAGTCTTTGTGCATAAAACTGGTAGGAATTTGAAGAGATGGTTTGAACAGAGACCCCATTATAACAAACAGGCAGGGAATTGTTTTAATGTGACAAAAAAGTGGGTCTTGTTCTCAATGCCCCTATATTTTTGAAAGAGGTTCCCTGGTATTAGAAAACATTACTCATTCTGTGGTTAAATTTAAGGGTAACTGTTTAAGTAAACGTGTGATATATCTTGCCAAGTGTTCAGGATGCCCTGCTTTTTACGTAAGTAAAATGGAACAGCACCTCCATAAGAGAATATAAAGCATTATTATGATACAGCAAAATGTAATGAAAATAATGCTCGGTATAAGCATATAACAACTTCTTTTTATAAAACGTTTTTGTTTGGCATCCGGGACAGGGTTATGATAGACCCTAGGGGAAATTATAAACTGTTTTTAGAAGCGAAGTGGCAAATTAGGTTAAATGCCACTCAGTTCCCAAGTATCAATGAAAATATTTCGATGTATTCGATTTTAAAATTAAAGTCTAATAAGTTATAAAGTCGAGTTTAAGATTTTTTAGGTTTTAATAATTTAATCTTTTAAGCTTGACCTGGTTCCTACAAGTTTTAGCCTTTAATGGCTGCTTGGTTACAAATATTAGTTCATTGTTTAAATTGTTTAACTGGCTTATTGGGAAGGTATAGAGGGGGATTGAGAACCTTTTAATTTAGATTCTGAAGAAGTATGATGTATCTGGACAAAAGCGTTTAATCTGTTGGTCCATTTTTTTTATTTTACTTATTAAATCAAGCTTTTAAATATATTGGCCAGCAGCATTGTTTTTTTTTTTTTTTTTCCTACTTTTGTTACAATGCTGTTTACATTTTGGTTTCTTTCTAAATATGTATTCTTCCTGTATGAAAGCCTAAATGTTCTCCAAAATATGCAAAGACCTCATATTTTATCATATTTCTCTATTGTTGTTGCCTTAATGGTTCATTTCCAAACTTTGTTCCTAAGATTTCCCTCTTTCTTCATAAAATTTTATGTCTTGTATTTCTCCTGAAAAACCCTAATCCTTTACTTTTCTCTTTATTAATAGTCAATCCTAGCATCTTCAATTCTTTATTAAGCATTTCTATAGCTATTTTCATCCATTATTTATTCTTGAATAGTAATACTAAGTCACCTGCATTTGAAAACATAACTAGAATCATAATACCTTCTGGTGTTTGGTATTAGCTTATCTTGCTGACCACTGCCACTTTTTAATCTTATTGTTTTGCTTAACCATCCATTTACTACTTACTTTGTTTTCCCTGTACACTGATTTCAGAATGTTTATTATGTTTTGATATTCTTATAAAAATTTCCATAATGCTTTATGTTGTATTTTGTCAAAAGCTTTGTTTACATCCTCTAAGAATATTTTTTAATTCCATTTTTCTATTTATGTCATCTAACAGCTCTCATTAATATCAGCAGTTCTTAACTTCCTGTGTTTTTAATCTAAAAGATTGTTTCAGATAACAGGTTAACTTTACTTGCTAATCTTTTCTCTATTATTTTTATAAAAATATTATAATCTATATTGTTTAGTACTTGTGGCCTTCAAGTTTTTATATCCATTGTTTCCCCCTTTTTCCATATGAATTGCATTACACAAGCATATTCTTGCATCATTTGTACCTTTTTTGAACCATTCCTTCATTACTTTTAGAAAATATTCTTTTTGGTATTTTTGCATGCTTTTATACATTAAATATTCAAGTCCATGTATACCCGGAGCTGATTCTAAATTTACCAACTTAATTATGTTTTCAAATTCTACAATTGTAATGTTTTCTTCCATCCTTTATTGTCTTCATCAGTTAACTTAATTTCCATTTATCTTTTATTATAATGTCACATACTGAGAATATATCCACCATATATTCCTTGATTGTTTTCATAATTCCTTCTTGTGTGTTTACTATAATATATTTTCCATTTTTTAACTCTATTATTCGTGTTTTCTTTAACCATTTTGCTTAAGTATGGTGCAACTTTTCTTTCTTAGAAAAAGATTATTTAAACAAAGATATTTTTGCAATGTTTTTTTGCTTCATTTCATGCAACTTCCTTTCTCTTTCTATAAACTCTTCTCTATCATTTTATATTAAAATATTTGGTTACTAGCTTTCTTATATACATCAAAATTCTGTAGTATTTCCAATTTTTGCCATCTTATTTCTTTTCTATATTTTTCTTTTAGATTGATACACCAACTCATCCAGACTTTGTAAAATCTCTCATGTTTATATGATCTTGCCATAACTGCTATATTATGTCTTTTGCATGTTCATTGAGTTCTGGCTAATTAATCCTTTTTATTCCTTTACCTATCTGTATGTATTTTTTCTTGTATCTTTATCCATATGGCTAAATGGTCTGAAAATCTTGCAATTGTATGCCCTTGATGTAGTATAATCAAGCTGTCAAACAATAAAATAATACATTTTGGTTCTTAAATTGCTTCTCTTATATGTCCATATGTTAATTCCCATACATACATTTTATTATGTTTAATCATATCTAGGATTACTTTTAACATCTGCTCCTTCTTTTTGTCTGTGTCTTAAATCACAATTGAAGTCATCCATTACTATTACTTACATGTTTTAACTTACATGATCCAGTATTTTTTCTAAACATGATTTCTCTGTTTCTGTAAGATATATTCATATAGTATAATTACTCTATAAACTTGATTTTTTACATTTTATGTCTAGTATTACTATTCCACCAATGAGTACTATTATATAATTTAATCTATCTATCCATTCTTTGCATAGGACGGCTATACCAGAGCATTTTTTCATTACCTAATGTCCAAATAACTTTACCTTCCCATAATCCATTTATTTGTTCTCTTTCTTCATCTGTTGTTATTCTGATATCTGTAAGTGATATAATCCCCATATCTAATGCTTTACATCATTCTAATACTCCTATTCTACGATGAATATTCTTCATGGTGTTGATATTAATGGCTAATATTTTCACTTTAATGAATGAATTTTATTTTCATCTTTTCCTTTTTTGCTTTCTCTTATAGTTCACATTTTTGAACCTCTGTTTTCTGTCTTATTCTTTTACTTATAGAACCGCATTTGCTTCTTTTACCCATTTACTTTCTCCTTCATCAATTCCATTATTTCTTCCTTATTTGTTTCTTATCTTTTAATTAATTCATACTCTCACTCCCACATCCACTGTCACTTCAATTTCATTCATTGTTCGTTTTGCACTTTTTCTATAGTGTCTGATGTAATTTTCTCCTTATCCTGTTCCTGTATTAATGTTGTTTCTTGTGTATATTTCTTGAATTCTGCAAAATCCATCCAAGAATGACCTATCTTTTCACATTTTATATACTTTTGTTCACATTTCTTTGCTTCATGATCTATTTTTCCACATATAAAACATTTTTTATCACATTTACTAATTAAATGATCATCCTTGCCACATAAACATGTCTTGGGTTGTCCCCCAGTTTCTCAAGATGCTTGTTTCCATCGATATTGATAATATTCTGTAAATGTACAATTTTTTCATCTTAAATTTTCAGTATTGCGCCCATATCTGTCAGCTGTACAGATTTTTGCCTCATATTTTTGGTCCATTTCTCATCAAATTGTGCTTTTCAGGAATATCATTGGCAAATCATTGAGGGTTATGTGAGAAAATAATGACATTCAGGTTTCAGACTTCATACCAATCAGAAAATGTCTGCTAATGCAAAACCTGTTATTTTATCAAATATCTAAGTTTGTAAGAGCAATATTTAAAAAGTCTCCCTATTTTTGGTTCTTTGTCCCCCCATTATTGATGGCTTTTTCCAGATTTCTTCCTCTGAGAGGTTGGGAGGTATGATTGTACCACATTCTAAACCCCCAGTCCATAAACCTGTAAAACTGTATATTTTTGTTACATGTATAACATCTCTACATATAGTCTTTAAATAAGCTTTTAAATAATCTGTTTCAGTTTTGGTTCTAAATTGCACAAACACTTTCTTTTTGGCTTCTCTGTTAAAAGCCTACATTACATACAAGTTCCAAGGATAAATGTCTTTTCTTTTGCTATATTGCTCTAAAAATGTTTCCATATGTTGAGCCTACTCAAAAAAAAAAAAAAGAAAAATCACAAAATGTATCCTTATTAATACAAATAAAGGCTCTTACCTCTCTGGGTTCTATCCCCAGTGGTGCTATGATGCTGTCCTGATACCGCATACCTAATTCCTTTTCTGCCTTGTTGCTTATCCTCAAACATTTCCTTTTAATTTCTGCCTTTTTTCCCTCTCCTCTTTACCCTTCTTTTCACTGTCTGCGCATACAATCTCTGTTTTTTTCTCTCTTGTAAATTTGCATTTCCCCTGAATCCTGTCCATTCTCTTTCCCCATGATGCTGCTTTTTCACTCTCTGATTTGCTTTGATCTGTCAATGCTTTCAGGTAGGCATCCCACAACCCTCCCAATTTAAAGGTTGTCACAACACATGTTGCTGCTGCAATATCTGTAATGAAAAGATTCCGTTGAGAAACAGATTCAGGATCAAGCATTTCCACTCATTCTCCTTGTTCTTTCGCTTCTTTTACTTTGTTTACGTTTCCAATGTTTTCTCCATTCTCCTCCTTCCATGTCTCAACTGACTCCTTCTCCACTACATTACTTCTTTAGCTGCTCAAGTACCAGCATATTCTTTTTCATCGATGACACTCTCATTGTCTTCCATGCTTCCTGCTTTTCTGAGCCACCTATGCACTCAAAGGAAGTCAGGAAGAGCTACACTGAATTGTGTCCCCATACACTCGTACGAATAAGTAGAGAAAGTTTCCCAGTGCCCTGGTCAAATGTCCCCTACTTTGTATGAATTTCACTTTAGAACCTTCCTGAGATGCAGTCATTGGCCCAGCTGGACTAACCCAGTCAACAAAGTGCTAATAAAATAAAATAAGTAAATGTATGGCTTTCAAAACTGTTAAGCAGTTCATGCTCCAACTGCTTTTTTTTCTATAACTGGTTGCACATGAATCAGTTGAAGCTCTATGCACTATAAAAAACTATGTCTGGTTTTCCCAGACCATAGCAAATGATTATGTATTCTTTTGTGTGTTCTTGACATGGATTTACAGATTCACTGTGTAAGCTCTGCTCTGTTTCTGACATGACTTTCTTGACATTAATGCCTCAAACACGAATTATGTCAGTTATGATCAGACAATGAGCACAGACCTCTAGTTTGTATTAGAAACAGAATCATTTTGTGGTTTATATATGGCACGTGGGTTATTGTCAGCTCCATGAGTTTCTTACTTTAGTTACATGTCCATTGTTGTAGACATAGACAGCTATAATGTATCTGCTGGTCAGTTAAACCAGTCCACCTCTATGACTAACAAATGTATAAATAACTGAAAAAATATATTTTACTTGGAGTTATGGAGTAGGTCTAAGTGCCTGCATGCTATATATTCTCTCACAGATCTCAAAATGCCAGACTGGCTCAGGATAAAGGCTTTTCACAGCCCTGTGTTATACCTAATGTCAGAATGTCAATGCCTTATAAAACAGTGTTGAGCTGGTTATTGGTTTTATAAACTGCAACATATATTTGTAGGAGCAGGATACCTGATCATACAACCAATGAGTTAATACCAGCCAAGTTGGTCTAATACAGTTAATGCCCCTATGGCCAGGTACTTCCTGTGATTCCAGGTCCAAAGCTCCAAGCAGTAATAGTTCCCCATTTTCTTAAATATCATGTAAACATGGCAAAGGGGAAACAGTTCCTGTTTATATAGTACCAACTGTTTTTATTTTTCTTATTTGAAATCAGAGTTAGTACTTATAAGTAGCAGGGTGTGCTCACTCCACATTGGTGGTACTTACATTTTTTGTTTTATGTGATTGCTAAATTACTGGTTGTTTTGAGTTGTGCAATTATTTCTGTTGATTTAATTGTCTGTCTTTTAGTAGTGTGCTGGCTTCCAATTTCTTGTCTCATGACAACTTAACTTGTAATCTCTTTATCAGCCCTACAAAGTGAGGTATTTATATCATCCATCTCATTATCCCTTTTCAGAGGCATAGATAACTCTGTTGCCTTAATCATGAATGGAGATTGGTTCACTCAGTGTATTTAGGTTGGTCTCTTTACTGAATATTAGTAAAAGTATTCCAGCAAGGATCATAGCCACAGGGCTGAATCATGGCTTAGACAATGTAATATGCTATAATGCTGCAGTTTGGGTGAAATTATACAGATTTTATGTCTTAAATAGGTTATCAAAGAGCCAAAATCCAAAAACTGTAGGTTTAAACATGAAATTGTTCCAAAACCTCCACCAGGTAGCTTTGTAATCTCTATGTCCAAATAATGAATACTGTTGTTTTTGCAACACCTTTCTGTCTTTTGACAGTTGTCACCCTTTTCATCAAAAGAAGGGGATAGTCAAGAGTCAATTTATTAGAATTTCTAGATTGACATCAGATGAGGGTGCTTGCTTGAAGCAGTTTGATCTTTTAAAGAGGGTGTTCCTTAATAGAGGATACCCACAGGATTTGTTGAACAAAATTGCCGGATAACATTTGGGCCCTCAGGAATGACTGATATCCTCCTACTATTCTTTCTGGCTTGGTGCAGTTGCAGAATGGTACCAGTACACCAGGCAACAAATATAACATGGTTTTTACACTATTCCCTTGATGCTGGAGATACCCAGAAGATTGTACAGAGAAACTGATACCTACTTTCTAGTAATGTGGATATCAACAAGCATTTTGCTGCTGCTCCATCATTTACTTTTAAAAACAAGAGGAACATAAAGTCATTACTGGAAATGCAGGTGAGTGGGGAGGTCGGCACACCTACCACTAGGAAATGTGGACACTACAATCAAATGTCCCTTTATTTGTTTATGCCCAGGTGACATGTGGCTGTCCAGGTTGACCACTGTTTGCCGTGGGGGCAAATTTAACTGTGATCCTGGAAGTGTTGTTTATCTTACGCTGTGTGATTCATGCACAGCTTTTTACATTGGTAAGACTGTCAATTCCCTCAATAAAAGAATTTACCAGCATGACTACAGTATCAGGAAAAATTACAACAAAAGTGACCTGGCTAGACATGCTGGGCTGTGTGTTGGTTTTAGACAGTTGAAATTTTTGATTTTAGAGCAAGTTAAGATTGTTTTTCCTGGTAACTGACAACATTTTTTATTGCAGAGTAAAATGTTTTGGCAGCTACACTTTCATGCTTGCAGTTTTCCAGGTTTGAATGACACCATTTCTATTGCAAGTGAGCTTAAAAGAAATGCTAATATTTGCTAAAATTACATTTTATTAGTGTGATAGTCTACATTATGCATTTTATTTTGTATTTTTTAACAGCATTTTTTTATGTTAGAAATGTTGCATCAGCAGTTTTGTGGATGTTTTCTCTTTAATTTGAGAAGGGGTTTAGTACTTGTTTGGCCCCTTTTTTATACATAAAAGGATTTCCTGTTTGCTGTTCTTGGTTCTGAGGATGTCACTTTGTGACAAAAGTGCTTAACCAACAGTTTTTTGTACTACAGTAAAAGTGTGTTGGATTGCTCTTTGGACAATTTTACGTTTTTTTTTTAAATTTATTCTGATCTTTACAGGAAACAAGGTCAACATGGTATAAATTGTCTAAACTCTTTATCAAAATAAAATATGCATTTGTCAAAGTAATATTATCAACAGTAATCATCCCTAAATCTTTATACACACACACACACCTATATATATATAGATATATATATATATATATATATATATATATATATATATATATATATACATACATATATGTATATATATATATATATAGATATATATATATATATATATATAGTCTCATACTTGAGAAGGTTATTAATAGCATGTGGTAAATATTACTATTACCAAAATGCATTACTGCACTTTTACTAGCAATAAACTTCAGCACATTTTTATATGTCTAGATATAGAATTTATCATGAAAACCTTGTTAAATGATTATCAGCCCTTTTGATAAAGCAAAGAATTTGCAAATTTTTAACAGCATACCATGAAATCCTGTTCAGTCTAGATTTCTTCATACCTGTAGATCCATTGATCACTAGCATCGTTTATGATGGAGACTACACTTTTAACTAGCCTGATATGTGGTAGTCTTATTAATGGATGTTCAAAAGGTATTTTGTATGATGGACGTAGGTTACCTCTTTAGGCGTTAACCAATATGGACTTTGCAGCTGGATTTATTCAGTAAATTAAAATTATATGTATAAGGCTCTCAAGCAGGATTCAGATTAATTCTAGAAATATCTGGCAATTTTTTCTAGGATGATTTACCAAGCAGTGCTGTGCCACCTTTGTCATGTGTTACTTCAAAGGAATCCTTACCATTATGGCTTTAATGCCCAATCAAACACTTAGCAGTGATATGGATTAGTAAACTGGTGAAGCTCTTTTCAAAATCTTATATTGTAGGTAAAGATATTAACTCATTCTTTCTTATTAACAATATGTCCTAACATTTAGAGATGCTTCTAACCCAAACATATCTATATAATAAAATTATTTAGTTCCTTACAATCATCTTAATTTTGACTATACATTTCTGGGGATAAAATTTTCCATTTCATAGCATCATTTAGTTCCTAACAAAACTATTCAAGATAGATTTGATAAAGATTTTGGCACAGATGGCTTTTGACATCTGCTGTGCTTTTGAGTATAAAGTATAGGAGGTATGAACTACTAACACATAGTTCAGAAATAACTCTCTGTTTTGAGAAATGTTGATCATACATTGCTAGTCTAATCACACCGTCTTACAATAAACTTAAAGCAGCCTACCCTCGGTGGTTTTCTTATGTTGTCAACTACTGTCCTTTGCAAATATTGAATGGATTGAATATTGGGAAAAACTACAATTACAGTGCAGAGTTAGACAATAGATTTTTAAAATTTGGAAGAATCAAATTCCATCTCACTTGTTTCCTAAATTTACCACAGAACTCCATGCATTAGTTCAGGATTGCTCACAAACTGAACAGATGAGTGATTTGAAATGTGAATATATAAAGCAAGATTCTTAGGTTAATTTCCCTTGAATGGTTCAGCATATTAGCTGATGACTGTTGTAATATCTCTTCATTGATCTACATTTTAGGAAATGTAGATATATAAATAGTTCTTTACTGATGCATGACATTATTATGATTGCTTAGCTGGTATAATGTTGGCATACTGAAGCTATCTTTTGTGACTATTTTGTATGACTTTTCTAAAAGTTTTAATTCTAGATTTTTCTAGATTTTAGATTCAAATTACTCAGGCAATCTGTGTAATGGATGTTCCCTCAGTAAGCCAAGTGTGGCAGAGAAATCATTAAGTATATTACGCCATCACATGTGTTACATCAATGATATGAGATCAAGATGAAGCCCAGGGTTCTGAAAATTAATGGAGAAATGCTACTCATTTAATAGGGGTGAACATAATCTATTCCACAGCTTAACTTCCTTCCCTGTATTCCATGCCCAAAAATGTGCTTTTAGAATACAATAACTGTGGATCTCCAAATTAATTTATGTGGCCATACCATTCAAGAAAATAATATTGCAAGACCTAATAATGGCAAAAAATTATGCCTGTAATGTTAGGAAAAATAGCAGATCTAGCATCATTATTGTAGTGGAAGCCATTCATACAACATCCAAGAAAAGTCAAAGAATGCTGACCAAAAATGTACCCAAAGTGATTCAGAAATCCTGTCAATGTTATCAGTGTTTTTAATCCAGCTAAATCTACAGATCCAAGATTGCATTCAGCAAAGATGTGGAACCAACACAAGTGTACAACACTTACATACAAGGAATATACTTTGTTTTGTCTGTTAGTATTCCTTGGTACATCCTACTTATGTTCTACAATACTCTATATCTTGTTAGTAATATGCTGTACATGCTATGTATATGTCCTGCAGTACTCTGTAGCTTATTATTTGTATTCGGTACATTCTATGTATGTGTTCTTTATTTTTTTTTAAAACAAATGTATTGATTTTCAAATACAAGCAGATATATAGAATGTTTTACAGGAATTCAACTAAAGTATTTACAAAGATTTCCACAGTTCAAAACTACATTAAACCTTACTGTACATAGGATGGTTTCATGAATGAACATACTCTTTGTCTAATAAAATGCTTAATTTATACCACATTATATGAAAAGGTATTTCTGATGGATCTCAATTTAATGGTCAATAATTCCAAATGACAGACTTCAGTGATGATGTTTTTAAATTCTGAGAAAGAGTGTGAAGTATCAGATTTCCAGTTTCTTGTTAGAACCTTTCTAGCAACTGCTAAAATAGACCAAAGCAAGGCACATTTATTTTTTTTCTACACAGGTACTGGTGTATTGAAAAGAACCAGAGATTTAGATAGGACAGAATTTTCTGAAAATAAAGTCTGAAGAATGTTATTAACATTGTTCCAATAATTTTTGAAAACTATGCAGTCAAACATATGGGACCAGTCAGCCATTATTTCTATTTTACATCTCCATGCCTATTATATGAGGTGTTAAAAAGGATCTGTACATAAATTTCCAAGCAAACAATCTCCATTTAAATGAGGAAGTAGCCAGTCTGGATGATTCTAATATTTCTTATCATGATAATTAGGTAAATTATTATTAACCAAGGAGAAATAATTCTAGTAATTCTCTGGATAACTTTTTGTATCATTTCTAATTGTTTTATATATTTGTGAGAGTTTGCCTTTATTAGGAAATTTATGTTGTATATATAAAACCAAAAAGCTGAATAATTTAGGGGCAGACTTTTTATAATAGACAACATCAAATCTATTTTATTTAGTATGAACTGTCTACAGGCTTGTATTGCCAACCATAGATTTTTTACTTAATTCAAATTCAGCAATTAAATAATCTACAGGTTTCACTTCATCATTTTTCAGCAGCTGAAACCAATATACTAAATTCTTACCCTTAAAAAACATAATTTTTGCAGAATCAGAAGAGGACAGAATTCCCTGTGTAAAGGCAATAGGAGAAAGAAGGAAAAAAACAGGCTTTATAGGCTGCTGGGTTTGTAAATAAGGTTTCTAAAATTGTTCAGAATATGTGACATAGTTTGATGTACATGTTTGAGAACTGTATATAGTGAGAAAGTCCTTTAGCAACCATATAAATGGATTATTTACTATTAATAGTTTGTGAGAATTTGAATTATTACATGGATTAAAATAATATCCCTAAAAGTTTCTTACATTTAGCTTTATAATATGCGTCCATTAATAAAGATATAGATTTCTATAGAAGAAATTAAATATCATTCCAGGTCTGGTAAACCTATTCCACCATTAGACCAGTCTCTCAGATGATGAGCTAATGCCACTCAGTTTATTTTGAAACCATAAGAACTTTAAAAATCACTGAATTAAAATCCTTTGCAAGTGATTTAGGGGGTGGTAAGGATAATGACTTTAAAAATATATGAATTTTTTTGGTAGTATAATTTTAATAATTGAGAATATCTTGAATACCGGAGGTTTTGAATTTCATGCTTCTGAGGTTCTGCTGTGGTTACGGATTCAGGTAAGTGTGTGTGTGTTAGTGTGTTTTGTTGTTGGGATGGGTGTGTGCGAGCAAAATGTAGCTTGTGTGATGGTGGTGTGTGTATGTGTGTCTGTGTGTAGTGCAACCTCATAGTTAGAATATTTAAGTAGGGGGATGGGGGGGTGCAGAACCCCATATGGGGGGTGCAGGGTGGCTTGCCCCCCTGCTTTTATGTAGTAGAGAGCTTGCTTTTGTGTGTGTGTGTGTGTGTGTGTGTGTGTGTGTGTGTGTGTACTAGTAGCGTGAAGTTCAAAATCTCCAGTGTGCCAGATTTTGAATTTCGCGCTTCTGAGTTTTCTATGTTTCAAAAATTCGACTTTATAGCTTTGAAATACTGAATTTTGACATTTCATTATTTAGAGGATATAAAGTGAATCCATGTGTATGCATATGCTGAAAGAATAATCTGTACTCTGCATGAAGTGTGAATCATAGGAATTGCTTCTGGGGTGAACTTAATATGAACATTTTGCTAGCAAGCACACCAGTCTTTCAAACAATTCAGCAAAACATTTCATGATGTTATTGTATTGATTTGGCATTTTGTGATTTATAACCCTGTGCCTGCACAGGAGTACTGGCAATAAGCACATTCTTTCTGCATTTATTTACTACATGAGAATATTTACTTGAGCTTTGCTCTTTATACCCATTATTTGTAGCTAACCTTGTACTGCAATGGCTTGTACACTGCTCAAATATCATGGCTGACTGCTTCCACAAATATTCTGCCTGTTTGCAAATTCTCAAACAGCTTCTTCATAATACCAATAATACTATACTGCATGTTTTGATGGGACACACTGACGTTTTGCCTTACAGGCATTACTTTATCAGGGCCATCACTTTTCTCATTCTTTATTAATGACATTTCAAATGACTCAATCTCTAACTCTCACCCTATATGCAGATGACAATATTATGCTATAGTCCAACAAATGCCCAACAACCTTCCAATCAGACCTTCAGTACAATTCTCTTAAGTTGTACCAATATTATTGCATACATCAGGGAATATAAATATCTAAGCCTCACCGGAGCTCTCTTTCTCTCACCACACACTGCTGCCATTGTTACCATAGTTCTTTGTTATCTAAAAGCCTGCTATACAAACTATTTTCTTTCTCCTGAAACAAGACTTGTCCTAGCAAAACACTTTGTTGTCCAAACTCAAATATGGCCCATTTCTACTGACCTTAAACTCCATTTAGAATACCGAAAAACTACAAATAACTTAAAACTAAATATGCAAATGAGTTCTGCTTGCAGACTACAGAGTGCACCACTATGATATAATAATATCACCAGTGCTGTGGATGAAGGCAAGGTGGCTCATACTGCCTTCCTTGAGCTGGCCAAGGCCTTTGATACCATTCCCCACTCAGGAATCATAGAAAAACTCACTACGCTAGGCATCAACCTCTATATCACGAGGTGGGTTGCAAACTGTCTCAAGGGTAGAACCCACAGTGTGAAAGTAGTTGACTCCAAGTTAGACTGCCGACCAGTCACGAGTGGAGTCCCACAGGCTTCAGTCCTGGGTCCTCTCCTGTTTAGTATCTACTTCTTTGAAGTCCAGGCCAAAACAAAGGGACTCTACTCTGGCTGACAATGTTCGCAGACGATTACAAGTTAGGAGCTATTATTAACCCCCCAAGTGATGTTGACATCCTACAGAAACAGCTTCACTGAGTCCAAAGAATGGTGTTAGAACCATGGCCTTAAGCTCAATGCCAAATATTGTGTCATCCGCTTTGGGAAAAACCTGGTTCCCATGAATTACCACATCAATGGTAGTCCACTGAACACAGGTGGTGTTATAAGAGATCTGGGAACACAGGTTGACAGCAACCTCTCTTTTGACCACCACATTGCCACTGTGGTCAGAAAGTCCTTCTATGTGGCACATCTCATTACTAAGGGTTTTGCATCCAAGAAGAAAGAGGTCATTGTCTCCCTCTGCTCTTCTCTCATTAGGCCAATCACTGAGTACAATGTCCCATTTGGCATATACCTCACTAAACAACTGGTGAGGTCACAAAAGAACCTCACAAAGAGGATCTAAGGCCTTAAACAGTTGTCCTATTATGGACAGACTCAAAAAACTCCAACTATTCTCTGTCTCATATTGTCTACTAAGAGGTGATCTCTGCTTGACTTACAAAGCCATGTCTGACCCAGCTCTGTTAGAAATGCTACATTTATAGAAATCCCAATCCCTCCACACCACATGCTCCAGAGATCTCAGCCTCATTACTGCAATCAACAGAAAATGCTGGAGGGACAGGTTCATAACCCAGATACTGCCCATGCTATGGAATAGACTTCCTATACATGTCAAGCAGAGCACCTCACAGGCCCACTTCAAGAGAAATCCTGGTGAGTGGATGGGAAATAGAAAATTCACCCCAGGGATCACTCCAGTGGCTTTACTTGACAGAGGCACTGTAAACTAAGGTAAGCTGGCATGATGCCAGGGTAATCCTATGGGTTAGGCTTGCAAAGGCTGCAGGGCCATTAGCCTAGTACACACCTATGAACCTATGAAAGAGAAATGGTTGCCAATTACATCAAGGTCAACCTGTCTATTAAGTACACTCATATTAAAAATATTAAAGAAAGGTTACTGGCCACCTATGAGAAGAACATTTCCACTAAGGGCACAGAGATATACACTTACAATTACTAAGGAAAACACCATAACCTTAGCTAGAATGACCTTTAAAACTGCCATCAGTGAAAGAGGCTTCTCCTGACAGGGCCTTGCTCTGTGGAATAAACTTTCAATAGAAGTAAAACCTTAGAATACTCTACTAGACTTCAAACAAGCACAATGTGCACAACCATATAATGAATCCAAATGCAAGTGTTTTATAGACAATGGTTAAGGTACATAGTATCCTGGCATTATCAGCACTAGTAGCTTAACCACACCTTCAGCTGGCACACCTGAAAATTTCATTTTCTCTACCTCATCTGCCAGTTTACAAATTATATATATATACATATATATATATATATATATATATATATATATATATATATACACACACACACACACACAAACTGGTATGTATATTCCACTCAATCATCTTCTTCTTCTTTTTTTTTTTCCGGTAAAAGGGCCATATAGCGGCGGATCATCTTGTCATTTTTTTGCAGTGGAGTGTTACAGTGTTCGTTGCCAGCCCGGCCCAACAACCCACAACACACACACACACACACACACACCTAGGGCCCATTTTAGAGTGTCCATCACACCTGCAGCATCTTTGGGGGGATGGGAGAGGGACCGAGCACCGGAGGAAACACACGCACAGACAGGGAGGGGAGATGCAGACTCGACACTGAAACCGGATGGGGAGAACCTGTGAGGGTGGCAATGCTAGGTGCTGCACCACCACACAGCCTATATTCCACTCAATCATAAATTTGCAAATATGTACATATTTTGACTTAAATGTATAGAATGCAAATAGAACAGATATGTGCATTATAAAAGCCACCATATATTTTTTGAGTGATGCTCTTTGAATATAGCCTTTGAAATTGCACATGTCCTGCTAGTGTGTGTGTGTGTGTGTGTGTATATGTATATATATATATATATATATATATATATATATATATATATATATATATATATATATATATACACACACACACACACACACACACACACACACACACACACACACACACACTCCTCCTTTTGTATATACCCTTTAATACAAATCCTGCTGTTCTGTATAATTCATTAATTTTATCTACCTGTATCTCTTGTCTCAATACTTGGTAGCTAACTGATTTAAGTGGAAAACTTTTTTATAAGGCTTTGGGTCTGGGTAGCGGCTGAAAAGGGCATTCGTACCAGACCACCTTGCTGGTTAACAAATAGTAAATAAATAAATACATTTGCATAAGAATAATATGTTTCCTTTTAATCAATCCCAGATATACCCACATATCTCTGCCCATTATTAATTTAATTGTATATGTAAGGCAATCACCAGACACATGTTGTGTTCCTTATATTGGTACACAAAGTTCATCCAAATGGGTTTAGCTTATACATAGATTATTACAATATCATACCTGCAGATTTATTCAGCTTGCTGTTTTAACTCATCAACATGCATGTCACATCTCTAGTAACCTACATGCATCTTTGCATCATGAAAGATTTTCTGAAAATTCAATTTAAATGGCATAAGATGAATATATGTACATATTTTGTGAAGAATAAAAGCTATTAAAACTGTACCAATAGCAACACTATCAGTAAGAATTATTACTTACATTGATAGTGCATTCATAGTCTCTTAAATACTATAATATGTTATAGTGCATGGAGTGTGCTGATTATGCTCCAATATTCAGAAAAAGACAAACCAGTTAAGTGCAAGAGTGGCGTGCGATTTGACCTTAACAAATGCTAATCACCCCCAGCTAAAGATGTTAAGTTTGGTTCCCACACTAGGCAGTTAAAATCTACCAGTAGAAATGATGTGTCTATATCATAACATCAAATACGTGAATATCGAACGCTCACATGAGCGAATATTCATGTCCGCAAAGTTTATGAATTTTTTTTATGGTACAGTGAAGATCAGGATTTTTGCCCTTTCCTCATTGTAGTATGATCTCAGAGTAAGAATATATATTTAGGGGGGGTGTTGGGGGTGCAACCCCCCACAATACCATTTTCGAGTATGTGAATATTCGCTCATGTGAGCATTCTATATGATATAGATGTGAAATGACAACTGTCCGATGGTAACATGTCTCTGACTTTATGTTCAAAACTTAAAAAGTTACTAGACTAACAGGATGTGCATTTAGCTGATTTTCTGAAGTATACAAAGTCTGAAACCTTTATGTATGCCGACATTTAATGTCTTCAATTCAGTAATTTGTCCAAAATACATGGACTTTATGAGGAACATGCTCAACATACAAGTCAAAAATCCGTACATTCTCCAAATATCTGGAAAATTAGGATGCATGGAAGGTGAGAATAAATATAAGGGACAGTGTTACACTACCTATCTGAAAGTGCTTGCTAAGTGTTTTATGCTTTGAAAGCCAGTAAACCACTTAGCATTTTTTTTTGTTTTTACTGTAACTTCTGGTACATGGACCAGATAAAACCCTATAAAGAATTATGAGCAGGTCACTGACGCTAACCTAATATTATGTGTTCTCAGCATGTATGCCAAGATTCATCTCTTTAGCTTCTCTGTCGAGGTGCATTTCTTCGTGTCCATGTTTGGAACATATAACAACATGGTCAATGTCTACAAACCACTCATAATGTTCTATATAATGCACATAAACATAAAATTATATTTTTTGATAAACTTTCACAAGCAAATCATAATATTTTGGAAAATGTCAAACTTTTGTTAAGCATACAAACTTTCACTTGTTAGCAAGAAATCCATATCTGAATATATGTTTATTGAGATATTTACAGAAATGTGAAAGCATGTGCTTAGTTGTGTGATTAACACTAGCTACCTAAAAGATGTACTACTTACAGAGCCAACATCAATTATGTTTTTTTTCAAGATCATGTAAGATTTCACCTGATGCCATGCAATAGTTTGTAAATCATTTTTTTAAGTATTATGTTAATATGGTTTGTTATTAGTAACAAACAACTATATCCAGTTTAGTACAATTATAAATGGATATTGACAGTGAGTATTCTGGTCTCCTACCATGGAAATTCAAACCATCCACTTCAAAAGCACTGATAGACTAGACCTTACATAAATATAGTTTTGCTAGAATAGATTTCACCAAATAATTTCAATGTATGCTTTTATTTGTGATCAGGTGTTACTGGCAAGAAAAGGTATTCCTTTTGTGACAGTGCACTTTGGTTTTCAGAATATAACATTCATAATCCAATAATTAAAGTTGTGGGCATCAGGAAAAATGGTTTATTTATTATAAAAAAAAAATATGGTAAAATAAGACAGCTATTTCAGATGTCCAGTATGATACATTTCTAATAGCAATATTAAGCTGTTTCTATAGCTTTAATAAATGGCATGCATATCTGATTAAAACAGACTTCACAGAATCACATCACAGCTCACATTATTCAGGTACCAGCTTTAAGGTAAAGTGACAGAATTACTTAACAGGCTTATCAAGACAAGTTATACAATTACCTAAAAAATAAGTAGGAATATTTATTTAATAATAAGCAAAACATGAGAGATAAGTCTTAGTTTGTTACAAAATAAAGAAAATATTACACAATAATTATTGTACTACTCCTCCTCCTTTTGGCTTTTCCCAGTTAGGGGTCATCACAGTGGAACAATGGTCTGCAGAACGATTGACAGTGGAGTTTTACTATGTCGAGTTGCCCAGCCCGGCACCCAACCACAGAATGCGCACACATGCACACACACACACCTACTGCCAATTTAGAGAGTGTCCAGTCCACCTACAGCATGTCTTTGGGATGTGGGAGGAAACCCACGCAACCACAGGGAGGACATGTGGACTCCACACAATAGGCACCCCAGCTGAGAATTGAACCAGAGAACCTCTTGCTGTGAGGTGGCAACACTAAGCACTGCACCACTGTGTTCACCCACAATAATCATTGTACATTACATAAAAATTTAAATGACAATGACAAGGTATGCAAATTTTATTTGAGACACGTATGGAATTCAGTAAATATAGGTTCTAGAAAATATTTTATAATACACAAAAATCTGGAGTGTAAATATACAGGAGTATTAAACAACACTAAACAACAAATCTAGCTGAAGTTTTACAGACAGGTTGATACAGTATATAGTATTTTATTCATATTAATTTCATAACAAAAGTTGGTATAGTGATTATGCTTAAAACATTTATATTGTGTGCTAGTAGAGAGTTTATAGATGGCCATCACCAAAATGGTATGAATCTAGTTACGCAGGATATTTAATACCAGTCATACGTAATGAAGAATTGCCCAATCAAATTAATTTTAGAAATTATGTGGTTAAAACAGATTTAAATCCAGAAGATTTTCAAGTGACACATATTGCTCAAATTAAATTGCAAGTTTATTTACAAGATGAAAAAAAATATTTTGCAGTTGCTATACTAATTGTAGCATCATTAAATCATTACCATACCTTTCTGTAAATTATATTAATACATTTATAAGACAACTACAGAAACAAATCAATTTGGGGTATTTAAGAAGGAGCTGATAGAATAGATCTTGCATAAATATAGTTTTTTAGAGCAAACTTCACAAAAATATAGTTCAGTTAGAATAGATTCCACAAAACTACAGTATTCTCTTTGCACATGCTTGGAAATACAGCTGATTTGAAGCAGTCCTTCCTTTTATACATTACATTTTGCCTTCAGCTTTAGTAAAAGCAGTTTCAGTAGAAAGGTACAGGTGAGCTATGTTTATTGACTAACCTTCAGACCCAGACCAAAACAGTGCTAAAGGCATTATGTGCAGAAATGACAGATTCTCAAGACAGTATTTTTGTCAGTGTGACCTTAAAGAGATGGATACATACAATAAGGAGACATTCACAGATTAAGCACCTGAGTTAGATGGTACAGGGGCTGTCAACCAAGGTTAAGAAGGTGCGTGTAACAGATAGAGGAATTTTATCGAGAGGTATGATATTGTGAAACTGATAGAGGAACTTTATAGAGTTATATGGCATATAATGCATGTTTTTAAGAGGGAAGTCTAGTTCATAGTTTAGTTTGATTCAGTGTATCAGCACTGTCAGTTGAGAAAGTTGAGTTATATATGACTTTACCTATGCTAGTATTTTGCCATTGCAATAACATTATCTTTACTAAGATTCTTATTTTGCTGTTTATTGTATTTGTTGCATTAATAAATGTTGCTAAGAAACTATGAAAAGTTTTTGGAATTACTTTTATGCTAAAATTAAATTAGAGTACAGCAGGTGACATCTGGCACTTTTCAGACATCCAGCTAATTTTAACAAGGATATAGATCTCTTAGTTATGAAAATATGAACAATAACATGAAAATATGAATAAAAAGTGCCAGTGATTAATTTTTGTTTTGCAGGACATTGTAGATTAACAATGTTAATGTCATTTTGTTATAAAGTCCTTCCCCACTCTAATGCTGCTTATTATAAGCTGCTAGGGCACTTAATAAAAGAAGCCAGCTCAAAAAAAAGTATGGATGCTGTAAGGAGATATGTATGTTAACTGGAAACATGCAAAAAGGTGCTATAGGCTTGAATAAGTTAACAGAATATTACATGTAGAATCAAACATTATATTGCATTCTGTACCACTAATTTAAAAAAAGAATAACTTTTATCACTAATCTGCAATTTCTCTGACTACAGTCCCTGTCGAGTCTCTGTTATACAACTATTCTGGCCATGAATGAAGACCTTGTCTTTGTGTTTAGTTTGCATAACTTTCACAGAGTGTATTTCTGTTCAAGTTAAATTTATTTGTGGCCTTATTTCCTCATTTTGTTGTACAGCATTGATATTATTTTACTATGTTTTTTCTGTTTTCTCTATTTTAACAACACTCTGGGAAAATGATTGATAATTGGTGCCGCTACATAACCTACAATTCTGTTTCTTTTCTCACCATTGTCACTTTTCATGCCTATAACTACAGCATTTACCATGTGTGTGTGTGTGTGTGTGTGTGCGTGTGTGTGTGTGTGTGTGTGTGTGCGTGTGCGAGCGTGTGTGGTGTGTGGTGTGTGTATGTGTGTGTGCGTGTGCGTGCGTGTGCGTGTGTGTGCGTGTGTGTGTGACTGGAGACTAACTCTTTGTTATCTACATGGCATCCTGTATGCCTTTCAGATGGTTCAATATCATCCTGTTTCTTTACAGCAGTAAAACTTTTTTTCACATTATTTACAAGGTCTGCAACATCAGACTTGCTGTTTGTTGCAAGGTTATCATTTTAGGAAAACGGAATATTGTTGTACAAAAAACTTACTCTGATAGTCCAGCAGAAAAAAAAAATATTTTTTGTGAGTGCAAGAATAAGAACTTAGTATGCAGTTTAACATTTGAGATGAAAACTGAAAAGCAACAGTGGGAAGTATCAGCTTTTTACAGCAAGACCAAGAGAAGGATTAAAAAATAAAAAATGTTTTTTCAAACTTTTCTTCTGACACTATGCCAGGGTTGCAGGAGAAAGCGTTTAGCAGAACACATATGAAGATATCATGGTACTTCCAAGATTCTTTTTTATTCAAGATAGAAAAACCTTGTCCCCACACTACTATGAACTTTTACAGCTCTGTACATGAAATACCTAGTATACAACACATCCATTTTACAGTATTACTGTAACAGCATAATAACAGAAACCGCTTTAAAAGTAAATTATCTTTTCAAAGTCATCTCAAGGATGGTTACATAAATTATATTATATATGTCAATTGCTAACTAGATTAAATAGTGCATACTAGACTTACTTAAAGATATTAAATATGGCTGTTCATAGATAGTATGAGTCAAGGAAGTAAATTCACCATTTACTGCTCAGTACTGTTACCACTCTGGGGAGTGCCAACTGCAGTTTTAGACATTTACACTAAACTGTTTTGAACTCGTAACCAGTCATTCTGATTTAGTCAATCCTATATTATAAATACCAATCAGAGATGACTTTTGAAGTCATTCAGGTACTTTAATAAAGGAGCTCTTTGATGTAAATCTTGAACATGTGGGGATATTCTGTTTCCCTTTTTCACTCTTGCACAGTATTCAGAATTCTAGGGACAAAGGTTAAATAAGCCTTGCTCAATGTTTGATGTTTCTCCTTTCCCTGTTACCAACTGAAGCACCGATTAAAATATTATAGATGAGGTATCAACATAATCATTATGTTGATGGTATGGATTCATTTCTAATACACTATTCCTTACTTATTAAATCGCTGTATCTTTTTGACTGACACTAATAAAAGAGACTGATACATGTATTCACCTGAACCATCCAGTACAAGTAATATCACCACCCTTCCTGCAGTATCAAACATTTATCAGGGATCCAACCATGTTAACAAGCATTTATCATTATTCTGCATGCATCACATTATTAAAAGCTCTAACACTGTCTAGGTCACCGGCCACATTATTCAGCACTTACATCTCAACAAAGAGCAAAAATGAAATCCACACAATGCATAAACAAAAATGCACATATAAACCCCATAAAAAGTTATCATTTACATAAAGCAAACGTGCAGATGAAACACAGTATATTTAAAATAAACAAAAATAAAAGAAAATTACAGCTGCAACTATCCTAGTGAAAAATTGCATTGTTGGCAAAACGAACACAAATTTACAAGTCTACACTAGATAACACATACATATAGGTTCATAGGTGTGTACTAGGCTAATGGCCCTGGGGCCTTTACAAGCCTAGCCCACAGCTATGTACTGGCATTGTGCTGCCCGTCATTAGTTCCCAGTGTCTATCAAGTACAGCCACTGGAGAGCCACTGAAGTGATCCCCAGGGTGAACTTTCTATTACCCATCCACTCCAAGTTTTCGCTTTAAGTGGGCGAGTGACATGCTCTGCTTGACATGTATAGGAAGTTTATTCCAGAGAATGGGTAGTCTCTGGGTTATGAACCTGTCCCTCCAGCATGTTCTGTTGATTGTGGTAATGAGGTTGAAGTCTCTGGAGCGTGTGGTGTGGAGGGATTGGGATTTCTTTATATGTACCATTTCTAACAGAGCTGGGTCAGACATGGCTTTGTAAGTCAAGCAGAGATCGCCTCTTAGTAGATGATATGAGACAGAGAATAGCTGGAGTTTTTTGAGTCTGTCCATGTAAGACATGTTTAAAGCCTAGGATCCTCTTCGTGAGGTACTTTTGTGGCCTCTCCAACTCTTGCAGGTATCTAGTGAGGTACATGCCAAATGGTGCATTATACTCTATGATTGGTCTAATGAGGGAAGAGTAGAGAGAAATGATGATCTCATTCTTCCTGGATGCAAAACCCTTGGTAATGAGATGTATCACATAGAAGGACTTTCTGACCACAGTGGCAATGTGGTGGTCGAAGGAGAGGTTACTGTCAACCTGTGTCCCCAGATCTCTTATAACGCCTTCAGTGTTAAGTGGGCTACCATTGATGTAGTAAATAGTGGGAACTGAGTTTTTCCCAAAGGGGATGACTACGCATTTTTTGGCATTAAGCTTAAGGCCATGGTTTTGACACCAGTCATTGGTCTCAGTGAGGCCTTTCTGTAGGATGTTGCATCACCTGGGGAGCTAATAATAGCTCCCACCTTGCAGTCGCCTACAAATTTGGTCAACCAGAGTCCCTCCATGTTGGCCTGGACTTCTGAGAAGTAGATGCCAAACAAGAGAGGACCCAGGACCAATCCCTGTGGGACTCCACTAGTGACTGGTCGGCAGTCTGACTTGGAGTCTGCTACTTTCACACCATGGGTTCTGTGAGCCAATTTACAACCCACCTAATCATATAGGGGTTGATACCTAGTTTGCGGAGTTTATCAATAATTCCTGAGTGAAGAATGGTATCAAAGGCCTTGTCCAGATCGAGGTAGGCTGTATAAACTGAATTACCTTCATCCACTGCTCTGGTGACTGACTCAAAGAAGTTAACCAGGTTGAGCAGGCATAATCTACCTTTCACAAAACCAAACTACATGGGATCTAGAGTTTGCAGATTCCCTATATCATTGTTAATTAGGTCCATGATGATGCACACCATAGCCTTAATTACATGTTAGACTCATCAGGCTAATGGGGTGATAATTTCCAGGGTCTGTAGTCGCTCCTCCTTTATGGAGAGGGATGAATGTAGCAGTGCGCCATTCAGTAGGGACAAAGCCTGGGGTGGGGCTGTGAGTGAACAGAGCCATTTCACTTTGTAGTTAATGTAGAACACAGCCAGGGATATTGACGGGTCCCATGGAAGCTATATTCTTGGTCTTTGACAATGCAGCTTTAACCTATGCCACAGTAATGTTGGGTGATGGCATTCTTCCTGCATTGAGATTGGTCTTTTGGGGGGAAGAGGGGGGTAAAGTTGGCACTGAATATTTCGGCCAGTATGTTGGCAATATCTGTTGGCTTAGTATAGGAGGAACCATTGTGCAGTAATTCAAAGCAAATCTGGGTATTGCCATGGAGATCCTTCATATAACTATAGAAGTCTTTGTGGTTGTTTTTTGTGTCTGATGCAGTTCTGCTTTCATAGCTGGCTTTGGAGGTTTTGATGAGGGATCTCATCTTTTTGTTGAGGCTAATAAAGAAACTTTTCCAGTCTTGGGACTGATTTCACCTTTTTCTGCAACAGTTTCTTCCTTATGTTGTAGAGTTTATTAATGGCAGGTGACCACCAGACTGGCTTCCTTTTTTTTTTTGGAGGAGAGCATCTTGGTTCTGTTGGGTATAGCTAGTTCCATGCATTTATGTATGTGTTCATACAGTGCATTGGTGTATGATTTGGCAGTCATGCATCAATTTTTCCATTGGCATGGGTGCAGGGAAGTTAGCCACCTCTATTTTTAGGAGTCCAAAGTCAGTTTTGGAGAAGTTTTACATGGTGGTTACCTTTGCAGGGGGTGTGGGTGAGATGTGGATTTCCATGGTGATTACTTTGTGGTCAGATCTTACCAGGGAGGAATTGATTACTGGTGTTGAGCAGCGATTGCCCATGTTAGTAATAACCAGGTCAAGAACATTGCTTCCTCTAGTGGGGTAAGAATGAGCTGGTCCAGGGCACTGGAACTGATGGATTCCAGGAAGCATTGGGCCAGTGCATTGGTGCATGAGTAGTTTTCCCAGCTGATGGAGGAGTAGTTGAAGTCGCCTAGTATGAGAGTGTTGGGTTGGATCTTAATAGTTTCCAGGGTGCTTAGGAATGTGGAGTGAGAGTCTTGGGACATGGTTAGGGACCTATAGCAGGCTACAACCTGAGTCACCATCTTACCCAATGTTAGTTGTACCTGGATTATCTCAGATGCGTTATGCTGACCTACTAGTCTGGAGGTGTGCATATCCTTTATGAACATGGAAACACCACTGCCTTTGGAGCTTCAGTCCATGTTCTGGGGCCGAAAGGTGTGGAATGAGTTATAGCCTGGTAGCGCAGGGGTGCTTTCTGCTACTTTACACCAGGTCTCCGTTACACACAAATGTCAATGTTCTCCATTTAGAGGAGTGCTTCAAGTGAGTGCATCTTGAGATTTTGACTTCTAGCATTGAGCAGCATGACCCTCAGATTGCATTTATTTATAGCTGTTAAGGTGGAAATTTGGTCTTTGGAACACCACCTAAAAAGGCACTATGTGGTGGCAAGAGTCTTATCCAGTACCCAGAAACCCATGGATGACAAATGCAGGCCATCTCTGGCAAAGCATCAAGGTCCATCAGTCATGTCATCTCAAGCAGACAGATACTGGATCCCCTTAGAATGACCCCAGAAAGCCAATCATTGAAGTCAATCATTTTTTCTTTGTAATGTGGTTTAATTCTGGGTGATGGTAGGATGCTGCTCAGGGCTAGAGTCATACCTGCCTGGGCCACATAATCAGAGAGCTCCACCATATCTCTTTTCATATAGTCCAGGGAGGTGCATCTCAGGTCATTCTCACCCACATGGACAATTACAGACTCATACTTGTACTTGTGGAGTAACCTGAGTGCATGTGTTGTGTGTCGGATTCTGGCACCTGATAGATAGTGACTGTTACCTTCTCTTTATTCACCCTAGTGAGTGGGACATCAGTGTGCCTCACTATTGAGTCACCTGTGATTATTGTATTGGGCAAGCTGTTTTGCCTTAGAGGCTTAGGTTGAGGGGCACACTGTGTAGGTGAGCTCTGTTTTGTGGTCTGTGCTGTGTTGTGGTGGTTGAGTGCATTTCTGTCTTGGAGGACTCTGCTGTTTGGGTAGATTTCTGTTGAGACCCTCTGTGAAGGTGGGTGTGTGATTTGTGTTTTTTATGTGATGGTGGGTGTTCTGGAGGGCTGTGTGTTCCATGTGGTGTGCTGCAGGTGTTGACCTTTTCCTCTTGACCAGCTATTCTGGTCTTGGCTGGAGAGTGCATGGCTTCCAATTTGGAGATATAGGTGCATCACTCACAAGTCTGAATGTTGGGAGATAAGAGGAGAGGGTTGTCTGTGTACATGAGGCAGCTGCTACACTGCCTCATAATGTCCATGTTCACCAGGTAAATAGGAGAAAGCACAGAAAACTGACCTTTAGACATGCCAGGAGGGATGCTCGTCATTGCTGAGTACTGGAGCTGTTTCCTTATGGGACGTCTAGTGCTGATAGCACTTGTGTGCTACAATAATTACTACAAAAGCCTGATGAAGAGATGGTGAATAAGCTAAAGTGCAAGAGAGAACATAAAGTTGAAAGGGACAGAAAAAATGCCCAGACGGCCAATAAAACTACAATTTCAGAGCTGGAAAACACTCCTCTTGTGGTAGATAGGCTACCTAGTGCTTACCTCTCCCACTAATAAGCTGGAAGGCTTCCCTCTAACACAGAAGTGTCTGGGGAACTCAGAAACATACAAAACAGTCCTGGATACTGCTAATCTGTATCTTGACTACTCTCGCAATAGGAAAGGTGGAAATCAAGCTCAGAACTTTTTTTTTTTTTTTTTTTAGAAAAACAGTTAACTTAAAAGACTAGCACTTGCAGTGTGAAAAAATAGAGTTAAACAGCAACAAAATACAGTAAAATGCAGTTAAACAGTAATAAAATGCAGTCGAAAGCAGTGAAATATAGTTAATCAGTAGATTGCTTTGAAACAATAGCTCACAAATCACAACAGTAACAGACTGCACTAATAAAGTAGCGATTCAGTAGAATACTGTCATCAATTTAGTGTGGCTACCAACAAGCAGTAATAAATATGGCAAACAGCAAAATAAAGTAAAAAGAGGAACAGTTTATATATATATATATATATATATATATATATATATATATATATATATATGGTAGAAAGTGAAGAGACAAAAAATGAGATACTTCAAGGTTCAGAAGCTAAAGGGGTGGGCCTTTGTTAAGTTCTTACTATAAACAGTAGAATCAACTGATGTAATGTCACTGGGGGGTGTCCAGTATCAACTTTATGCCAGAGGTGGGCAACTCAATGCCACCAAGACATAAAACCACAACAACGACTGGGAAGGCGGTTTGGAAAAAAAACAGTTGTACAGATTACAGAGATGTGTATTAAACAGAAGTGTAGAAGACAATTGAAAATAAACACTCATCTTTTCCAAATATCACAGCAGGGCAGTAGGCCAGTCTCTCTGCAGCTTATAATAGCTTGAAAAAACAAGTATATCTGATTTAAAACACTGGCTATTAAAGGCAGCGAAACAGAAACCAGCCCAATTATTCAATCAAAAAAGCAGTTTTGCAGGAATGTCCTTCGCTAGATTAAACCAGTCTGATTACTTTCCTCACAAAGAAAACAGCTAGCCTCACTAGACAAGATTTCAATGCAAGCAGAAAAGGGCACAACAGTAAAAGATACTCAGCTGTATCACACAACGAAAAGGAGATTACAGAGTTATGTATTAAAACACAAGTGGGTACTTTTCCATTATCGGGGCAACAGCTCTCATCAGAGATTTCATTTCGGAATGTTAGGCCGCGGTCGCAGAGATCACACTGCTGCTGCTAATGTTCATACAGAAAGGCATACTTCCTTTGTGGGTCATCACCGAATGTATTACTTCATTTAAATAAGCAATATGTATGCATCCCCGGCTGTTAACTCTTTACAGAAAAATGTGTTGTTTTTTACGGGTTTGTTCACGTTTCTTTTTTAGCTGTGATACTTGAACACTGATTAGGAGAACTGTAAACAGACATAGAGGCTGAGACTGAATATTGAAAGAAATCAATAACTGTCAACTATCTCTGACTGACTCGAAATGTTAGCTCTGCTCTCTGAAACCCTACTACCTAAAACTGGTGAGTTTTGGAGAAAAAGGTGGTGAATTACACTTCATAGTTACTAATAATAATTTCAGTTACACACCTTTTACTTCAGAGAGAATATCTGGTAATTAAAGTTTTCACGTACTACTGAGGTGTGGCCGCTATGACCATGTAATGTCTCACACAACAATATTTCTGTGGCGTTACAACTATAAACATTTCGCAAAATATAAGTAAATGTTTAGAGTGTTACAGTTCTTCAATAGAAAGAGCAGCATAATGAATGAATGGGGAAGTGAGTAACAGAGGCCTGCAAAGGAGGTGTTGTCTCTCTCAGCCAATCAAGTCATAACTTGTGGGCTACTACATGCCGGAGATATACAGTAAGACAGTCCACAGGGATAACATTATCCAAATCTGCTGCATTCATCGTTTCTTCATCTGTGTTTGTCAGTTATTGGGCCAACACTTTAAATGCGATCATTCAGCACTGAAATTCAGTACCTTAACACGTCTGTTTACCAGGTTTGTTTAAAATGTGCTCAGATACCAGATTTCAGCTGAATGACCCACAAGTGCAGAAGACAATTGAAAATGAACACTTTTCTTTTTCAAATATCACAGCAGGGCAGAACCCCAGTCTCTCTGCAGCTTACAACAGTTTGAGAATGCATCGCATTAAACACTCTAACACTCTAAGTCACTGGCCACATTATTCAGCACTTACATCTCAACAAAGAGCACAAATGAAATCCACACAACATATAAACAAAAATGCACATATAAACTCCATAAAAAGTTATCACTTACATAAAACAAACGTGCAGACAAAACACAGTATATTTAAAATAAACAAAGAATAAAAAGAAATTACCAATGCAACTATCCTAGTGAAAATGTCATTGGTGGCAAACATGAATTTAAAAGTCTACACTAGAAAACACATACATATGAAATATACATACACACACACATTATCAGTAAGTCAAAGCCAAAAGTACCTTTGTCATTCAGACCATACACAAGTGCACAGCTTAATGAAAATGTGTTTCTCCAAGCTCATGTGCAAACAGAAAAGCACAATAACAATATTACAACAGTGATCAAGTCAACAGAAGGCAAAGTATCCATCAACCATGCATGATCCCATGGACTAGAGCATCCACTTCATCCACAACTGCCGCCATCACCTTCTCCAAACATTTTTCTGGTCCCCTCCAACACCACAAACCAATCAGATTCAAAACAAAAAAGTGGCATACAAAAACCAGACTTTTGCCACATGCAATCGGCAATGACCACTGCTACCCAAAGGCCTAAACAGCCACAACCAGTTCAATGATCTTCCCTCAGTCCTCACCATCCACACCGTTACAGTCACCAGCCCCATATCTGACATCATTGGCAGCTTCCAAATCTAATCCATCTCTCTGACCAACAATCCAACTCTTGTCTTCCAGACTAAA